>NW_027598675.1:0-38910 GCF_964194155.1 Cetorhinus maximus
TCTCTCTCTCCCGCCCTCTCCCCGTCTCTCTCGCTCTCTCTCTCTCTCCGCCCTCTCCCCCTCTCTGTCTCTCTCTCCCGCCCTCTCCCCGTCTTTCTCTCTCTCTGCCACCCTCTCCCCGTCTCTGTTACTCTCTCTCCCTTCTCCCCGTCTCTGTCTCTCTCTCTCCCGCCCTCTCCCCGCCTCTCTCGCTCAATCTCTCTCTCCCGCCCTCTCCGCGTCCCCCTCTCTCTCTCCCGCCCTCTCCCCATCTCTCGGTCTCTCTCTCTCTCTCCTGCCCTCTCCCTGTCTCTCGGAGTCTCTCTCTCTCGCCCGCCCTCTCCCCGTCTCTCAGTCTCTCTCTCTCTCTCCCGCCCTCTCCCCGTCTCTCGGTCTCTCTCTCTCTCCCGCCCGCTCCCCGTCTCTCCATCTCTCTCTCTCCCGCCCTCTCCCTGTCACTCGGTCTCTCTCTCTCTCTCCCGCCCTCTCCCCGTCTCTCAGTCTCTCTCCCCATCTCTCAGTCTCTCTATCTCTCTCCCGCCCTCTCCCCGTTTCTTGGTCTCCCTCTCTCACCCAACATCTCCCCATCTCTGTCTCTCTCTCCCCCATCCTCTCCCCGTCTCTGTCTCTCTCTTTCTCTCCCACCCTCTCCCCATCTCTCTGTCTCTCTTTCTCTCCTCCTCTGTCTCTCTCCCACCCTCTCCCCCTCTCTCTCTCTCCCACCCTCACCCCATCTCTGTCTCTCTCTCTCCCCCACTCTCTCCCTCTGTCTCGATCTTTCCCACTCTCTCCCTCTGTCTCGATCTTTCCCACTCTCTCCCTCTGTCTCGATCTTTCCCACTCTCTCCATCTGTCTCTCTTTTTCACTCTCTCCCTCTGTCTTTCTCTTTTCCACTCTCTCCTTCTGTCTCTCTCTTTCCCACTCTGTCTATCTCTCCATCTCTTTCTCTCTCTCTCTTTCCCACTCTGAATCTGTCTCTCTCTTTCTCATACTCTGTCTCCCTCTATCCCTTTCTTTCCCATTCTGTTTCTCTCTCTCTCTCTTCCACTCTGCCTCTCCTTCTCTTTCCCATTTTGTCCCTTTCTCTCCTTCTCTTTCCCACTCGGTCCATTTCCCTCCCTCTCTCTGTCTCTCTCGTTCTCACTCTGTCTCTCTCTCTTTAACACGCTCTCTCTTTTTCCCATTCTGTCTCTCTCGCACTGTCTTTCCTATTCTATTTCTCCTTCTCTTTCCCGCTCTCTCCCCCTCCCCCTTGGCGCCCCTCTCCCTCTCTCCCACTCCCTCTTGCCCACTCGGTGCCCCTCTTCCTCTCAGCATCCCTCTCTCTCTCCCATCCCCACTCTGTGCCTCTCTCTCCCTCCATTTCCCACTCTCTCTCTCTCCTTTCCCACTGTCTGTTTCTGTTTTTTCCCACTTTCTCTCTCCCGGCTTTCCCAATGTGTCTCTCTCTCGGCTTTCCCAATGTGTCTCTCTCTCTTTCACCACTGTGTGTGTGTGTCTCTCTCTCTCCCCCGCTCTTTCGCATTCAGTCTCACCCCCGTCTTCCTTATCCTCACCCCATCCCCATCCCCATCCCCATCCCCATCCCCATCCCAGGCCAATGACTCAACAACCTGAGACTCTGGCCAACTCCCACTCCAAGGATGCACCTGGGCCTGGAGCCTGGATCTCTTCCTGATGGTCTGGAGGGGGCTGAACCCTTGTTATATAGTTGATCTTCAAGACAGCTTTTCTTAGTGGAAACATTTCAATTTATTCACAAGACAGCAGCAGCATCTACACGTCTGCATCAAACTCCTTAACTAAAGAAGAACTCCCTGTAGCAGTTCCCCATGCTGCTAACACATTGGTTTACATGGATCATGTGATCTTACAACACAGGATTACATTTCCCACAACTATAATTACTACACTCCTCCCCCTTTAACTTCTCTGTACATTTTGTATTTACAAGGATATTTATCTCATGACATTACAATACTTACACAGGTCATGAAATTACAACTTCAGTCTTTCAGGTGGTTTCCTGATCCGTGTGGAATGTCGCAGCTCCACGACTTCAGGTTCTTTTGTAGGAAACACATTCTCTGAAGCCGCATTAACATCAGGTACCTCAATAAGCACATGCAGTTCAGTGTCTTCCACTCCCACAGGGACATCAGGCATGTCTGTCGTTGGTTGAGCAACTTAATCAGAAACCATTGGTTCAGCAATGGATACAGGTGGAATATCATTTTGTTGGGGTATCTCCCTTTTTCTTAAATGATCCACAAGCTTACGGGTGATCTGGCCCTCCATTTCCACATGGTACGACAATGATCCGGTCATAGAGTTTTACTAGGTAACTACTTTGGTGTTCCACCAAAATTCTTTACATATACTGCTTCTCCAACAGTAAATTGTCTCTCATGACTACGTAAATCATGAGTTGCTTTTTGGTTCCCTTGATTTTTCTCCACCTTCCCCTCCAAGTTGGGAAGTATTAGGCTTAGTCTTGTCCAAAGACGGTGCCTCATCAGTAATTCCTGCATCCTCATTCTATGTGTTTTCTTCTTTTTACCAGAAAGTTTAGTCTCAGCCTTCTTTTAAACTTCATTGTCGGCCAAACTTCTCTCAGGTGCAATCTCAACTTGTCTTAGTTCAGTAGTTGAGCTACCCATGACTTCATTATCTACTCGCATCTTGTAAAGTTCTTCGACTTTTGCTTTCAAAGCCTCTTTAGCTTCATTCAGCTGATTCTTCAACTCTTCTGTCTCCTTCTTGTATCTGTTGGCTTCCTCCTGGAACCTTGAACATTGCTGCATCTTCTCTGCCAACTGGTTCTTCAGTTTTCTCAGAGAGGTGTTAAATTCTTCCTGTTTCTAGTCATAATTTTTTACCGGTGGGATCCTTGCAGTTTGTGAGGATCTTTCAGCAGGTTTTCCTTTTCTTTGTGAAGTTCAATCACTTTATCTTGAACTCTGTCATCGGCAGAATCTTTTTGGGTTTCTTCTGCTGTTCTTCCATATCGTTGTTTAAGACAGTCTTCATTTCTTCAGGTTGTCGAATGTTTACACACTCCTTCTTCATCCTGTTGCAGTGCTTGGGCTCTCCAGGCTCTTTCTGAAGTACCTTGCCTTGTTCCTTTTTCAAGACAGGAACTCTTCCAGCTTCCTTTTGAAATCTCACTGGCCAATAATGTTAATTTCCCTCAACTACTTTCGACCTAGAAGGCTTGGTCCTCTACCTTCTAATACCATCACTGGTAGCTGTGCTGATTGGTGTCTATAATGAACAATTGCTTTGGTGAAACCTTTTACCTGGATTTCTTCGCCTGTGTATGTTTTCAACTTGGCAGATTTTTGTTCCAAATTTAATTGTTGATCACCTTTATTTAGATATCTGAAAGGTGTGTTCTCTTATTACAGTGGTAGAAGCTCCCATGTCTACTTCCATTTTTAATGGTTTACCATTCACTTGCGCTGTAACAAACATTGGCTCTGTCTTCCCAACTTTCATGTTGAATAATGAATTAATGTCAGAATTGGTCGTTTCAGGCTCTTCTACACTATAGGCTTCATTGGACTTCGTTTGTTTTTTGGAGGCCTGTTTAAATCTCACTTTGCACTGTCTCATATTATGTGTCCACTTCTATGACAAAAATAACATTCTACTTTTTTAAAATTGCCAATCGCTAAAGGACTGATTGTTTCCACGTTGATGGAAGTTATTTTTCAATTTAGTTGCTAAGCTGTTTCCTCTCATTTTTCAGCGGAGTCCCGACTTTTCGCACCTCTTTCGGCTGACTGTTCTTGCCCGACAGGAGAACGGTGCCATTTTGCACCCCTTGAATCGCTTGTGAATCCCTTACAGTGCTTTCCATTGCCAGCGCTATTTCTAACGCTTTCTTAAAATCAAGATTCACTTCAGCCAGCAATCTTCGCTGAATAGTGTCTTCCTGCACGCCACATACTAAATGATCTCCAAGCATGTCATTCAGGGTTTCACCAAAATCACAATATTTCATTAGTTGTTTAATTTCACCATATAGGTAGCAATTGTCTCCCCTGGGGCCCTATTCCGTGAATTGAACCCAAACCTCTGCATTGTAACTGAGGGCTTGGGTTGAAAATGTCCCTTAACAAGGTCTACTAATTCACTGAAAGTCTTTGAATTTGGGGCACTGGGGGTCATGAAGCTTTGAATTAACTTGTAGGTCTTGGTCCCACAAATACTCAGGAGAATCGCTCTCCTCTTTTCCTCCACCATGATTTTGTTGGCTTGACAGTAGAACTCAAGACGTTCTGTATATTGAGACCAATCATTGTGGCTGGCTCAAAGGGATTGATTCTGCCAAACTGTGGCATTTCAGATGAGTATATCTTCTCTTATTTTTAACAAACTTAGATACAATCGCTGGTAAGGTACAGCACCAAATCTGATTTTATCCTCGTCACCAGTTTGTTATAGAGTTGATCTTCGAGACAACTTTTCTTAGTGGAAACATTTAACTTTATTTACAAGACAGCAGCAGCAACTACACGTGAAGTACCTTGCCTTGTTCCTTCTTCAAGACAGGAACTCTTCCAGCTTCCTTTTGAAATCTCACTGGCCAATAAGGTTAATTTCCCTCAACTACTTTCGACCTAGAAGGCTTGGGTCCTCTACCTTCTAATACCATCATTGGTAGCTGTGCTGATTGGTGTCTATAATGAACAGGTGCATCAAACTCCATAACTAAAGAAGAACTCCCTGTAGCGGTTCCCAGCACTGCTAACACATTGGTTTACACAAGATTATTCTTAAAGCTACAGTCCTACGCTCCCCAAAACTATAATTACGACAACTCCTGACCCAGGCCATGGATTGGGGTGGGAGAACATTGAAGCTGCAGAAGGAGGGTTAGGGTGGGGGGGAAGTGAATGGTGCCTGGGGTGGGGGGACCGCGAATGGAGCCCGGGGTATGCGGATGAAGCCCAGGGGGCCACGGATGGACCCAGGGAAGGGTGCCATTGATGGAGCCGGGGGAAGGGGCCGCCACGGCTGAGGGAGGGGGGAACGCCAGGGCCCATCTCCCTACACCCCAGATTACTCACACTTCATCATCCAATCGGTGGTTGGCAGTTTCCCACCCGTCCTGCCCTCCTGCTCCCAGATCTCAGGCTTCTCTCTCTGCAGCCTCGGCCTCTGGTGACGGTGGCAGAAACTCCAGCATCAGAACATGGCAACGTCTGGCTCAGAGTGCATTGTGTGTGGGGTGGGGGGTGGGCGGTGCTGGGCCAGAGTGCAAATGACATAAAACTGAAAATGGCAACACAAATTGGAAAAAAAGACCCTAAAGGATAGACAATGTTAAAACAAAACAATTTTAAGTGGGGCAACTTAAAGTGAGGACTTGCTGTATGGGTATTTTCTATTCTTGACAATACTGTACAATTTTTTAACTCTTGTAGCTTAGATGGCTCTCATTAACTCCGTGTGCCTACGTGAGTATCTTCACTAGCATTATTGAACATGTGTTTGGTAACATCATAGGGCCATGTTCTAAATTTAAATTACTACATTAATTAAACAGATCATAAACAAGTATGCAATGCTATATATTTACAGTGGAAAGTCTATTAGCCATTTATATATAAGGAAAAGTCAAAGAAATGATCAGTAAGCAAACATTTTATAAAATAAACAGTTTTTACACACAGAGTATTTTTTACTTATTCTTTTGCCCCAACTACAGAAACTAACTGAAATATTCACCAAAAAAAGATGACAGATTAATGTGTTTGACTCAGGCCCGAAAGGCCTATCTTCTGCTGACTTATCAACCCTGAACAGTTACTAAGGCTTTTTAGATTTTCTTCAACTGCATTGAAAATGATGAGTTGCTATATCTATAACTGAACCAATCACAAAGTCTGCACATATTTGAATTGCGTGTGGTCCCTTTCTCAAGTCCATTACCATGGAAATGGTATATTGTGCAACACACATGAATATAGGCTGGCTTTATACACACAGTGTATTATATGATGGATTAAAAGGGACATATCCATTCGACATATTTAAATGATCTGTGTTTGGCTTCCAGTTTCCCAACCGCAGCAAGGTACAATTGTCAAAAACAGTACATATTCAGCTACCTAAGAATTTGTTACATCGATTTTGAAAAGGAGGTGTATTTTAATTCATGTTTAAAGGTGTGTGGAGATGGGATGACAGTGCCAGCTGAAAATCAAATTTGAACTTTTCTCCCTCAAACCTTTACTTGTGTACTTTAGAACACATGTCATATTGATGTAGTTGCTAACACTCTTAACTCAATCAGGAAGTTAAAGCTTCAAGCCCCACTCCTATAGTTAAACACTGTCACATTTGAGGATCTTTGTCTACTTGACCCAAGAGGAGTTTCAAGTAATTTATATTCAGATATTTCTGTTGAAATAAATGTAGATTAGAAGGCATAAATATATACAACTGCAACATACTGGAATGAGAATTATTATCCCAGTCAAAGTTTCTATCCAACATGGTGCTCCTCACCCACAACAAAAGTTCAAGACAATGAAGTTTACCAGGTTTCTAGGTCGGATATTGAGTAAAATATCTTGGAATGACTTTGTTACTCTGAGTTGAGCAAGAGATTGTTGCCAGAGAAGCCCAAACATCAGAGAGCAGCAGCTAGTTTGATTGACAGCTGCAGTGGCCAACCCCCAGGAATTAGAGAACTGGGGTGCATGTCAAAAGTCACGACTTTGGTGTCCTATCTGCTGCAACAAGCTGACACAGTTGAGAAAATCAGGAAGTAAAGTCAAAGAGGAAGAGCATCTCACCAGTTCCTACAATCTTTATCTTTCTGGAGGCTGAATCAGTTAATAGAAGCAGCATTAGAGATAGGTTATGATCCTTGGCCAGACCCCAGGTTGTGGGGGAGATCCAGTTAGGGACCAATAATGTTTTGTTTGAAATAGACAAAGTTTGAGATTCATGATGCTTACTAAGTGAATAAAGCCACAAGATCCCATGAGTTTTGAACAAACAATAACAAACTTTACTACACAAGTTCAGAAAGATAAAACAATTTTCAATATATATCTTATACTCTAACATTCAGTGTAAGTATGAAGTACAGGTGAACTGTAGTCAGTCACACCACATTACACAATAGATGACAGATACGACCAAAACAGATTCCATGGATTTCTCAACAACCCACTCAAACGTTTCTCACATTGTGAGCCAACAGATCTCACTGAAACTTTGCCTTTCTCACTTGGGTTTCAATCTCCACCTTTGAAGATCTCACCTTGGAATACTTTCCAAAAGTCAATGTAATTCTAAAAAAAGAGTTACTCTCACTTGGACGGCTTCAAGAATGACGCACCTGGCAGGGTTTCAATCTCACCTTCTGAGAATCTTTTCCCTTGGATCGCAGAGTACACTCAAGCTTCACGTTCCAAGCATTCTCTCAGATCTTCGGCTGTGTCAAGCGCTGCTCCAAAAGTGGTACCTTTGCCCCCAACAGCTCGCAGCATGGAGTCACCAATCTTCAGCTGCCTTCTCTCATCTTCAGGGTTTCTCTCGTGCCCATTTAGCTTAAAGTCTGCTTCCTGCAACTCTCCTTTAATTTGGAGCCTATTTCTCTGCTCCTTTCTTTAACTTAGCTTAACAGGACCTATTTCTGTCCCCTATTATCCCTTACCTGGTACTTCTGTCTGGGGCCTCTCCATGTCCCCTCCTTGGTTTGGGAACACTCTCTGTCCCCCTCCCATATTCCTCTCCCTGGGACACCTACTTGATAATGGTGCTCCAGTTCAGGTCATTTGATCTGCCTTTTTGCACCATTCTTCTCCCTTTCTTCTGTACAGCCACACAGGACCGGTCCATGGCCTGAAGAGAGTGTAAAACAACCGAACTGCGCACGTGTGGCCAGTTCCTAGCCGACACACGCGCAGGAGACCCGAGGTTCGTCGCAACTGGAGCTCCTGACCTCCAAACTTCTGACTGAGATAAGTTTAGGTTCCATCAGAGGTATCAGTATTAAAATATGTAAGGTGAGAAAAGAGAACAGTATTCTATCACACTTAACATACGGAACTGAATCTGTTTGGGACTGATCATGCACATGCAAAAAAGGAGCAGGAAATCCTTTCTCCTGAAGAGGGGTTCAGGCTTGAAAAAATATATTAATTACTGGGTCACGGAGGTGGTTCAAAATTTTGCCTTCAACTGGATATAAAGATAAATGTTAAACCTTTTCAAAGATTGCAGTGTTAATTCAAATCCAAATGCTGGGCTAATTAGGTGCATGCAATGTTTAGATATATATTCTTTCACCAGCCTTCCAACATAGCAAGCTGAGCTCTGCACTCAGCTCCCTGAAGGACAAGATGATCTCATGATTTTTATTCTTTGAGGAGATTTACACAAGGCAGACAATCATATGCATACAGAGGTATCTCATACCAATAATGCAAGGACATCAAAGTAGCCTCAAGCTTGCCTCATCCCACATAAACACACAAGACATAAACACGTATATTAAGATGTATTTCACCCCAAATGAACTTCATATCAACTGAACAGAAAAACTGTAGTATAAGGGTCTTGCACATATAGGGTTAAATGTGGGACTGAGTACAGTATCACCCACACGGTGATGTAAGTGAGCACGACCCCCACCCAGGGTCAATCTAGCATTGGACAGAGCTGTGTGCACCAGCAAGCATGGAAACAGTTCTTAGCTTGTATCCTTTAATGCATCTTTGTAGATAGTTCTAAGAGTCATTAAAGACTTATCTACATATGATGACGAAAATTACTTTAGACCTACCAAACAAACATCCTGCAACATGGTGGCAGCTTGTGGAAAAACCCAAGACATCTCAGAAAATGCAGAGAAAAGCTAAAATACTGGAAGACTGAGAAAAAATTCAGCAAAGCAGTCTGACCTGAAAAGAAGCTCCAGAAGCAAATCACCAGCTCCAAAGAAAGTGCTGGAAGCTGAGGGAAGAAATTTAAAATTCCTTACAGCAGAAGACTCCTTTGGAAGTCCAGCTTCTAATCCCAGAGTGCAGTGTCAGCCGACCTAGCAGGGGTGAACTAAATCTTTTAAAACTCGAGGCCACAGCAAGTCCTGAGAAATGTTTAAATATGGATGAAAGCCTAACTAAAGTCTTAAAGAGCACGGTATTTTCAAAACTGGATGCAAACAGCAGCTTTTGGCAACACCCTCTTGACGAAGAGTCCAGGCTGCTGTCAACATTTGTTCCCACTTCGGCAGATTCTGCTTTAACTGCCTGCCGTTTGGAATCTCGTCAGTGACAGAAATAATCCAATGAACAATGTCGGCCATTTTGCAGGGCCTTCAGGAGGTCATTTGCAACATGGACGATGTATTGGTTTACGGCACAAAGGTGGATGAACATGACAAGAGACTCAAATCAGTCTTAGCGCACCTGCAGGAAACAGCACTGACGCTGAATGGCAAATGTAATTTTCCAAAACATCAATTCAACTCCTGGGCCACAGCATCAACAATAAAGGCATCACAGCAAACCCACAAAAAACCAAGGCTATCAGCGATTTCCCAACCCCATCCTCAATTCCAGACCTCCAGAGTTTCATGGGGATGGCACAAATTTGGCACAGAACCCTTGCGGCATTTACTTAAGAAAGACCAAGCATGGTGCTCAGACTTGCATCAAGAGCAAGCATTCACTCACATCAAGGTGCTGCTCTCCATGGACATTCTGCCCCACCATGGCTCATCCCTGCCCACCACCATAGCAGTGGATGCTTTGTCCACAGGCCTGGGAACAACTGGATGGAAGTCGCCGACCTGTGTATTGCACGTCCAGAGGACTGTCGGACACGGAGATGAGATACGGCATCATAGAAAAGGAAGCCCTGGCAGTCATGTGGGCATGCAAGAAGCTTTCAGGCTATATCATTGGTCCCAAGGTTACAATTGAAAAGGACCACAAGCCATTGGTCTCCTTATTGGGTGAGAAGGAGCTAGCAAATATGGCTTCCAGAATCCAGAGGTTTTGCCTTCGTCTCATGTGGTTCACCTGCGAGGTGGCACACGTCCAAGGTAAAAACCAGACAACAGCAGACAGAATTTCAAAGGCCACAGTGGACCTCATGATAAAAACAAGATGTCAATCTCATCGAACACCTGGAAGCGTACTCCCAGCTGACAAGGAGACACCTGCCAGTGATGAGGAGTGTGCCCACATCCACAGATACTGCCAACAAGGATGGCCTCAGCAGAGACCAAACAGAGGGATCATGAAAACCTGGTTCAAACAACAAAATCACTTTACGATTATAGATGGCCTCCTGGTCTAGGTTGAACGGCTGGTCATCCCAGTCTCCCTGTGGCCAGAGATCCTTCAAAAAATATAAGAGGGTCACCTGGGCATCACCACGTGTAGAGCATGGGCTCAGTCCACTGTCTGGTGGCCAGGCATTTCCAAGTCGATTGAAGACACCATTATGAATTGCCAGGTATGTGCGATGCAGAAGCAGGATCAAAGAGAGCTCCCCATTCCCTCATAATTCCCAACCAGGCCAAGGGAGGGGCTGGGCATCGACCTGCTCATCTTCAACAGCAGATTGTTCCTTATAGTGGTGGACTGCTACTCCAGATGAGTTGAGGTGAAGCAACTATATTTTGCGACCACCACAGAGGCAGTAATTAAGGCATTAAAAAAGGTGTTCGCAAACCACGGCATCCTGGATGAGATCGTGTCCGATAATGGCCCACAATTTTCAAATGAGTACTTTGCGCACTTTGCTACCACATCCAGCTTCCATCACCGCACCAGCTCCCCAGGATACCCACAGTCAAACGAGGAGGCTGAAAGAGGGTCTGTACAGTAAAAGCCTTCCTAAAAAAGGACTTCCCCACAGCACTGCTCACATACAGGTCCACCCCTTTACAGTGCGGCTTGTCACCACCCAAACTCCTGATGGCCAGGAGCTCCATACACAACTTCCAATCCTGCCAAAAAAACTCATACCAAGGTTAATAACCAAGGATCACCAGGACATCCAAGCAAAAGAGCAGTCTTACAGGCTGAAGCAAGTTTCCACCTACAACCAAAGGTACCGCACCAGACACTTGTCAAAATTACGGAAAGGTGGCAAGGTATGGATTAAAGACCTTGAGAGAGAAGGTACCGTCATTAGAAAGCAGAGGGCACAGCTAGGCAAAACAGGAGGAGTCTCCTCCTCATCCCAAGACCGCCCGTCCCCACTGCGCAATGGAGAGATATCGAGGAACAAACCCAGATGCCAGAACAACCTCCAAACCTACAGAAAGAACCAGCAGCAAAAGAGCCTACTGCTCCTGTGACAGTAGCGCAAACAAGATGTGGAAGGGTTATGAGGCCTCCAGACCCCTGAATCTTTGAATTCAAGGATTTCAAGGGGGGAAATGGGGTAGTGATAATGTAGTAATGACATTGTAAACATATGATAGTAAAAACAATGTAAGACATAACGTAAACTATAATTACTTAAAATATATTGGATAAAGACTTGGGGGAGGTGTAGTATAAGGGTCTGATACATATAGGATTGATGTGGGACTGAGTACAGTGCCACCCACACAGTGATGTAAGAGAGCAAATGACCCACACCCAGGGTCAGCCTAGTGTTGGACAGAGCCATGTGTACTAGCAGGCATGGAAACATCTCTGTATATTTGTAAATAGTTCTAAGGGTCAATAAAGACTTACATTTATCCAATTTTTGAGTACGGAGGCTTCTTCAGACCTACTGAATTGTAACCAACGCCTATAAAACAACCTTCTGATTGTAAAAATGGATCGAGTGTCTTCTGACCTTATATCTTTTTCCTTATTCATTGCTTCAATTCAACTTCCACTTTATTCCCTTTCAATATGGAACAGAATTTATCCACATTTATCTACTGCCTTTTCAATTCCTGATGAGATAGTTGTAAAGCACCCAACACTATTCAATTAATTTTTATCTTTAAAAAATAACTCACTCATCCCTGATTTCCTCTCTGTGATAGTAGTCGGCAGTAGGAGTTTTCCCTCTTCCTTTTGTCCAGTCCTATAAAGGGGTTGACAAATCCATATGTATTGCAGCATTTTCTGAATTGGTTATGTTCAGCATGGAACAATAAATAACATGTTTATGCATGAAGGACATCTGCCTACTCTCCTGCCCACATTACTTGCAAGGCACAGAACTGAAGTGTTTGCAAGTATCTTCAATCAAAAATACCAACTGGAAAGATCATTCTCTGGCTCCTGGAGGTCTCCATCACAGATGCCAATACCCAACTCAGCCCAGAGTGTTTTTAAGAAACAGTTGAGTACATTAGACATATAGAGGCCTATAGGCCCCGTCAACATTGTGCCGTGGTGCTAAAGCTCCAGAATCAACCATCTCCCTAGCCAAATTGTTACAGTGCAGCTAGTACACTGCCAATTGCTTATAATTTACATAAACAGGTAATTTGGCCCAAATTATCTATGCCATTGTTCATACGCTTTGCATAAACTACCTCCCACCTTTTCATTGTATTTGCTGCTCCTAATGCGGTCTCCTCCACATTGGGGAGACTAAACGCAGTGACTGCTTTGTGGAACACCTTCACTCAGTCCACAAGTATGATCCAGACCTCCCTGTCACTTGCCATTTCAACACACCATCTTGTTCTCATGCCCACATGTCTGTCCTTGGCTTGCTGCAATGTTCCAGTGAAGCCCTACACAAACTGGAGGGACAGCACCTCATCTTCCGATTAGGCATTTTACAGCCTTCCGTTACAGCCTTAACATTGAGTTTGACAACGTCAGACCATGAACTCTCTCCTCCATCTTTACCCTTTTTAAAATCCACGTTTAATTATTTATTTATTCATTTTTAAAAATTATTTTTCATTAAAATTTTTAAAATAGTTTTTTTGCCCAACCACACACAGGGCCATCTGTAACTTGTGCTTATGTTTTGTTTTCACAGAGTGCTGACCCTTGTTCTGCTATTAATACATTCTGCTATCTTATCTTTATGCCATTTTCAGCACCTTCTTTAGTCTTTAACACTACCATTAACACTCCCTTTGTCTTATGTCCATGACATCTTTGTCAATCTCTCCTAAGCTCCCACCTATCCACTTTACAGCTTTCCAGACTGAATATTGAGTTCAACAACTTTAGATCATGAACTCTCTCCTCCATCCCCGCCCCCTTTCCGATCCCCCTTTTTCCAATAATTTATATATATTTTTCTTTTCCCACCTATTTCCATTATTTTTAAATGTATTTCCATCCATTGTTTTATCTCTAACTTTTAGCCTATTTCAATCCCTTCCCCCCGCCCCACCCCCACTAGGGCTATCTGTACCTTGCTCGTCCTGCTTTCTACTCTTAATGTCACCATTAGCACATTTCTTAGCTAATATCACCACCGTCAACACCTCTTTGTCCTTTTGTCTATGACATCTTTTGGCAATCTCCACCTATCACTGGCCCTCTATCCAGCTCTACCTGTCCCACCCCGCCTTAAACAGCTTACATTTCACCTCTTTTCTATTTTTCCTTAGTTCTGTTGAAGAGTCATACGGCCTTGAAAGGTTAACTGTATTCCTCTCCGCAGATGCTGTCAGACCTGCTGAGTTTTTCCAGGTATTTTTGTTTTTGTTCTGGATTTCCAGCATCCACAGTTTTTTGCTTTTATCCCACCTATCCATGATCTTCTATTTTGCTCCACCTGTTCCACCCCATTAAACAGTATAGAATCCATCATGTTTCTACTTCTCTTTAGCTCTGAAGAACAGTCATACGGACTTGAAATGTTAACTCTGTTTCTCTCTGCACAAGTGTTGCCAGGCCCACTGAGTTTTTCCAACATTTTCTGTCTTTATTTTCATTTTTATATTCTTTCATGGATGTGTCTCGCTGGTAAGGGCAGCATTTGTTGCCCATCCTGAATATGGTGGTGAGGTGCCTTCTTGAATCTCTGCAATCCTTGTGGTGTAGGTACCCCATAGTGCTGCTGGGAAGGGAGTTGCAGGATTTTGACCCAGTGACAGTGAAGAAACAACGATATAGTTCCAAGTCAGGACGTTGTGTGGCTTGGACAGGAACTTACAGGTGGTGGTGCTCCCATGTGTCTGTTGCCCTTTTCCTTCAGGGTGGTAGAAATCTCAGGTTTGAAACTGCCATTGAAGGTTTGGCAAGTTGCTGCAGTGCATCGTGCCTATGCTGCAAACTGCTGCCACTGTGCATCAGGGGTGGAGGGAGTGCATGTTTAAGGTGGTGGATGGGCTGCCGATCAAGTGGTCTGCTTTGTCCTGGATGGTTTGGAATTTCTCGAGTGTCATTGGAGCCATGTTCATCCAAACAAGTTGGGAGTATTC
Organism: Cetorhinus maximus; assembly: GCF_964194155.1. Lineage (NCBI taxonomy): Eukaryota > Metazoa > Chordata > Chondrichthyes > Lamniformes > Cetorhinidae > Cetorhinus > Cetorhinus maximus. The sequence continues at coordinate 14,361 of NW_027598675.1, forward strand.
CATTACATCCCTGACTTGTGCTTGATAGATGGTGAACAGGATTTTGGGAGTCAAGAGATAAGTTACTCGCAACAGAATTCCTAGCCTCTGACCTCTCATTGAGGCCACAGTATTTATATGCTGGTCTAGTTCAGTTTCTGGTCAATGCTAATGCCCAGGTTGTTGATAGTGGGGAATTCAGCAATGGTAATGCTATTGAACGTCAAGGGGAGATAGTTGGGTTCTCTCTTGTTGGAGATGGTCATTGCCTGGTACTTGTGGCTCTGTTTGGCTCTGTTGTGCATTGTTTGGCTCCGTTTGGCTCTGTGTGGCTCTGTTGTGCTCTGTTTGGCTCTGTTAGGATCTGTTTGGCTCTGTGTGGCTCTGTTTGGCTCTGTTGTGGTCTGTTTGGCTCTGTTAGGCTCTGTTTGGCTCTGTTTGCCTCTGTTTTGCTCTGTTTGACTCTGTTTGGCTCTGTTTGGTTCTGATTGGCTCTGTGTTGCTCTGTTTGGCTGTGTTTTGCTCTGTTTGGCTCTGTTTTGCTATGTTTGGCTCTGCTTTGCTCTGTTTGACTCTGTTTGGCTCTGTTTTGCTCTGTTAGGCTCTGCTTTGCTCTGTTTGACTCTGTTTGGCTCTGTTTTGCTCTGTTTCACTCTGTTTTGCTCTGTTTGGCTCTGTTTGACTCTGTTTGGCTCTGCTGGGCACTGTTTGGCTCTGTTTGGCTCTGTTGTGCTCTGTTTGGCTCTGTCCGGCTCTGTTTCGCTCTGTTTTGCTCTGTTTGGCTCTGTTTAGCTCTGTTTATCTTTGCTTTGCTCTGTTTGACTCTGTTTGGCTCTGTTTTGCTCTGTCTGGCTCTGTTTGGTTCTGTTTTGCTCTGTTTGGTTCTGTTTTGCTCTGTTTCGCTCTGTTTTGCTCTGTTTGGCTCTGTTGTGCTCTGTTTGGTTCTGTTTGGCTCTGTTTCACTCTGTTTTTCTCTGTTTGGCTCTGTTTGGCTCTGTTAGGCTCTGTTTTGCTCTGTTTGGCTCTGTTATGCTCTGCTTGGCTCTGTTTGGCTCTGTCTGGCTCTGTTTCACTCTGTTGTGCTCTGTTTGGCTCTGTTAGGCTCTGTTTTGCTCTGTTTGGCTCTGTTTGGCTCTGTCTGGCTCTGTTTCACTCTGTTGTGCTCTGTTTGCCTCTGTTTGGCTCTGTTTGGATCTGTTTGGCTCTGTTTGGCTCTGTTTGGCTCTGTTTTGCTCTGTTTGGCTCTGCTTTGCTCTGTTTGACTCTGTTTGGCTCTGTGTGGCTCTGTTTTGCTCTGTTTCACTCTGTTGTGCTCTGTTTGGCTCTGTTCGGCTCTGGTTTGCTCTGTTTGGCTCTGCTTTGCTCTGTTTGCCTCTGTTTGGCTCTATTTGGATCTGTTTGGCTCTGTTTGGCTCTGTTTTGCTCTGTTTGGCTCTGCTTTGCTCTGTTTGACTCTGTTTGGCTCTGTGTGGCTCTGTTTTGCTCTGTTTCACTCTGTTGTGCTCTGTTTGGCTCTGTCCGGCTCTGTTTTGCTCTGTTGCCTCTGTTTGGTTCTGTGTTGCTCTGTCTAGCTCTGTTTGGCTCTGCTTTGCTCTGTTTGACTCTGTTTGGCTCTGTGTGGCTCTGTTTTGCTCTGTTTCACTCTGTTGTGCTCTGTTTGGCTCTGTTCGGCTCTGTTTGGCTCTGTTTGGCTCTGTTTTGCTCTGTTGCCTCTGTTTGGTTCTGTGTTGCTCTGTCTAGCTCTGTTTGGCTCTGTTTTGCTCTGTTTGGTTCCGTTTTGCTCTGTTTCGCTCTGTTTTTCTCTGTTTGGCTCTGTTTGGCTCTGTTTGGTTCTGTTTTGCTCTGTTTCGCTCTGTTTTGCTCTGTTTGTGTCTGCCTTTCTCTGTTTGACTCTGTTTGGCTCTGTTTGGCTCTGTTTGGCTCTGCTTTGTTCTGTTTGACTCTGTTTGGCTCTGTTTGGATCTGTAGGCTCTGTTTGGCTCAGGTTGGCACTGTCTGGCTCTGTTTGGCTCTGTTCTGCTCTGTTTGGCTCTGTTTGGCTCTGTGTGGCTCTGTTTGGCTCTGTCTTGCTCTGTTTCACTCTGTTTGCTCTGTTCGGCTCTGTTTGGCTCTGTTTGGCTCTGTTGGGCTCTCTTTGGCTCTGTCTTGCTCTGTTGGGCTCAGTTGTGCTTTGTTTGGCTCTGTTTGGCTCTGTTTGTCTCTGTTAGGATCTCTTTGGCTCTGTGTGGCTCTGTTTGGCTCTGTTGTGATCTGTCTGGCTCTGTTTGGCTCTGTTTGACTGTGTTTGGCTCTGTTTGGCTCTGTCCGGCTCTGTTTCGCTCTGTTTTGCTCTGTTTGGCTCCGTTTGGCTCTGTTTATCTTTGCTTTGCTCTGTTTGACTCTGTTTGGCTCTGTTTTGCTCTGTCTCGCTCTGTTTGGCTCTGTTTCGCTCTGTTTGGTTCTGTTTTGCTCTGTTTCGCTCTGTTTTGCTCTGTTTGGCTCTGTTTTGCTGTGTTTGACTCTGTTTGGCTCTGTTCTGCTCTGTTTGGCTCTGTTACGCTCTGTTTAGCTCTGTTTTGCTCTGTTTGGCTCTGCATTGCACTGTTTGACTCTGTTTGGCTATGTTTGGCTCTGTTTGGCTCTTTCTGGCTCTGTTTGGCTCTGTTTGGCTCTGTTTTGCTCTGTTTGGCTCTGCTTTGTTCTGTTTGACTCTGTTTGGCTCTGTTTGGATCTGTTTGGATCTGTTTGGCTTGGCTTGGCACTGTCTGGCTCTGTTTAGATCTGTTTGCCTCTGTTCTGCTCTGTCAGGCTCTGTCTTGCTCTGTTGCACTCTGTTGTGCTCTGTTCGGCTCTGTTTGGCTCTGTTTTGCTCTGTTTGGCTCTGCTTTGTTCTGTTTGACTCTGTTTGGCTCTGCTTTGATCTGTTTGACTCTGTTTGGCTCTGTTTGGATCTGTTTGGCTCTGTTTTGCTCTGTTTGGATCTGCTTTGCTCTGTTTGACTCTGTTTGTTTGGCTCTGTGTGGCTCTGCTTCACTCTGTTGTGCTCTGTTTGGCTTTGTTCAGCTCTGTTTGGCTCTGTTTTGCTCTGTTTCAGTCTGTTTTGCTCTGTTTGGCTCTGTTTGAATCTGTTTGGCTCTGTTTTGCTCTGTTTGACTCAGTTTGGCTCTGTTGGGCTTTCTTTGGCTCTGTCTTGCTCTTTTTGGCGCTGTTGTGCTTTGTTTGGCTCTGTTTGGCTCTGTGTGGCTCTGCTGTGCTCTGTTTGGCTCTGTTTGGCTCTGTTTTGCTGTGTTTGTCTCTGTTAGGATCTCTTTGGCTCTGTGTGGCTCTGTTTGGCTCTGTTTGGCTCTGTTTTGCTCTGTTTGACTCTGTTTGGCTCTGATTGGCTCTGTGTTGCTCTGTTTGGCTCTGTTAGGCTCTGTTTAGCTCTGTTTGGCTCTGTTTTGCTCTGTTTGACTCTGTTTGGCTCTGTTTGGCTCTGCTTGGCTCTGCGTTGCTCTGTTTGGCTCTGTTTTGCTCTGTTTGGCTCTACTTTGCTCTGTTTGCCTCTGTTTGGCTCTGTTTGGATCTGTTTGGCTCTGTTTGGCTCTGTTTGGCTCTGTTTTGCTCTGTTTGGCTCTGCTTTGCTCTGTTTGACTCTGTTTGGCTCTGTGTGGCTCTGTTTTGCTATGTTTCAATCTGTTGTACTCTGTTTGGCTCTGTTCGGCTCTGTTTGGCTCTGTTTGGCTCTGTTTTGCTCTGTTTCACTCTGTTGAACTCTGTTTGGCTCTGTTGGGCTCTGTTTGGCTCTGTTTTGCTCTGTTTCACTCTGTTTTGCTCTGTTTTGCTCGGTTTTGTCTGTTTGGCTCTGTTATGCTCTGCTTGGATCTGTTTGGCTCTGTATTGCTCTGATTGGCTCTGTTTGGCTCTGTTTTGCGCTGTTTCACTCTGTTTTGCTCTGTTTGGCTCTGTCTGGCTCAGTTCTGCTCTGTTTGACACTGTTTGGATCAGTTTAGCTCTGTTTGGTTCTGTCTTGCTCTGTTTGATTCTGTTTGGCTCTGTTTGGCACAGTTTTGCTCTGTTTCACTCTGTTTAGGTCTGTTTGGCTCTGTTTTGCTCCGTTATGCTCTGTTTGGCTTTGTTTGGCTCTGTTTGGCTCTGTTTTGCTCTGTTTGTCTCTGGCTCTGTTTGGCTCTGTTCTGCTCTATTTGACTCTGTTTTGCTCTGTTTTGCTCTGTTCTGCTCTGTTTGGTTCTGTTTCGCCCTCTTTTGCTCTGTTTTGCTCTGTTTGGATCTGTTGTGCTCTGTTTCACTCTGTTTGGCTCTGTTTTGCTCTGTTTTGTCTGTTTGGCTCTGTTTGGCTCTGTATTGCTTTCTTTGGCTCTGTTGTGCTCTGTTTGGCTCTGTTACACTCTGCTTTGCTCTGTTTGGCTCTGTTGGCTCTGCTTGGCTCTGTTCTGCTCTGTTTGACACTGTCTATCTCAGTTTGTTCTGTTTGGCTCTGTTTTGCTCTGTTTGAATCTGTTTGACTCTGTTTGCGTCAGTTTGGCTCTGTCGGGCCCTGTTTGGCTCTGTTATGCTCTGTTTGACTTTGTTTGGCTCTGTTATTCCCTGTTGTGCTCTGTTTGGCTCTGTTTCACTCTGCTGTGCTCTGTTCAGCTCTGTTTGGCTCTGTTCTGCTCTGTTTGACTCTGTTCTGCTCTGTTTTGCTCTGATTGGCTCTGTTTGGCTCTGTGTGGCTTTGTTTTGCTCTGTTTCTGTCTGTTTGGCTCTCTATGGCTCTGTTTGGCTCAGTTTGGCTCAGTTTGGCTCTATTTGTGCTCTGTTGTGCTCTGTTGGGCTCTGTTTTGCTCTGTTTGGCTCTGTTGTGCTCTGTTGTGCTATGTTTTGCTCTATTTGTGCTCTGTTGTGCTCTGTTGTGCTCTATTTGTGCTCTGTTGTGCTCTGTTGTGCTCTGTTTGGCTCTGTGTTGCTCTGTTTGGCTCTGTTGTGCTCTGTTGTGCTCTGTTTGGCTCTGTTTTGCTCTGTTTGGCTCTGTTGTGCTCTGTTGTGCTCTGTTTTGCTCTATTTGTGCTCTGTTGTGCTCTGTTGTGCTCTGTTTTGCTCTATTTGTGCTCTGTTGTGCTCTGTTGTGCTCTGTTGTGCTCTGTTGTGCTCTGTTGTGCTCTGTTTGGCTCTGTGTTGCTCTGTTTGGCTCTGTTGTGCTCTGTTGTGCTCTGTTTGGCTCTGTTTGGCTCTGTTCGGCTCCGTTCGGCTCTGTTTGGCTCTGTTTTGCTCTGTTTCACTCTGTTTTGCTCTGTTTGGCTCTGTTTGCCTCTTTTTGGCTCTGTTTTGCTCTGTTTGCCTCTGTATGGCTCTGTTTGGCTCTGTTTTGCTCTGTTTGTCTCTGTTAGGATCTCTTTGGCTCTGTGTGGCTCTGTTTGGCTCTGTTGTAGTCTGTTTGGCTCTGTTGGTTCTGTTCGGCTCTGTTTGCCTCTGTTTTGCTATGTTTGACTCTGTTTGGCTCTGTTAGGCTCTGTTTGGCTCTGTTTTGCTCTCCTTGACTCTGTTTGGCTCTGTTTGGATCTGTTTGGCTCTGTTTTGCTCTGTTTTGCTCTGTTCTGCTCTGTTTGGCTCTGTTTCGCCCTCTTTTGCTCTGTTTTGCTCTGTTTGGATCTGTTGTGCTCTGTTTCACTCTGTTTGGCTCTGTTTTGCTCTGTTTTGTCTGTTTGGCTCTGTATTGCTTTCTTTGGCTCTGTTGTGCTCTGTTTGGCTCTGTTACACTCTGCTTTGCTCTGTTTGGCTCTGTTGGCTCTGTTCTGCTCTGTTTGACACTGTCTATCTCAGTTTGTTCTGTTTGGCTCTGTTTTGCTCTGTTTGAATCTGTTTGACTCTGTTTGCGTCAGTTTGGCTCTGTCGGGCCCTGTTTGGCTCTGTTATGCTCTGTTTGACTTTGTTTGGCTCTGTTATTCCCTGTTGTGCTCTGTTTGGCTCTGTTTCACTCTGCTGTGCTCTGTTCAGCTCTGTTTGGCTCTGTTCTGCTCTGTTTGACTCTGTTCTGCTCTGTTTTGCTCTGATTGGCTCTGTTTGGCTCTGTGTGGCTTTGTTTTGCTCTGTTTCTGTCTGTTTGGCTCTCTATGGCTCTGTTTGGCTCAGTTTGGCTCAGTTTGGCTCTATTTGTGCTCTGTTGTGCTCTGTTGGGCTCTGTTTTGCTCTGTTTGGCTCTGTTGTGCTCTGTTGTGCTCTGTTTTGCTCTATTTGTGCTCTGTTGTGCTCTGTTTTGCTCTATTTGTGCTCTGTTGTGCTCTGTTGTGCTCTGTTGTGCTCTGTTTTGGCTCTGTTGTGCTCTGTTGTGCTCTGTTTGGCTCTGTTTGGCTCTGTTTGGCTCTGTTTGGCTCTGTTGTGCTCTGTTGTGCTCTGTTTTGCTCTATTTGTGCTCTGTTGTGCTCTGTGTGCTCTGTTGTGCTCTGTTTTGCTCTGTTTTGCTCTATTTGTGCTCTATTTGTGCTCTGTTGTGCTCTGTTGTGCTCTGTTGTGCTCTGTGTTGCTCTGTTTGGCTCTGTTGTGCTCTGTTGTGCTCTGTTGTGCTCTGTTGTGCTCTGTTGGGCTCTGTTTGGCTCTGTTTTGCTCTGTTTTGCTCTGTTCGGCTCTGTTCGGCTCTGTTTGGCTCTGTTTTGCTCTGTTTCACTCTGTTTGGCTCTGTTTGGCTCTGTTTGCCTCTGTTTTGCTCTGTTTGCCTCTGTATGGCTCTGTTTGGCTCTGTTTGCTCTGTTTGTCTCTGTTAGGATCTCTTTGGCTCTGTGTGGCTCTGTTTGGCTCTGTTGTAGTCTGTTTGGCTCTGTTTGGTTCTGTTCGGCTCTGTTTGCCTCTGTTTTGCTATGTTTGACTCTGTTTGGCTCTGTTAGGCTCTGTTTGGCTCTGTTTTGCTCTCCTTGACTCTGTTTGGCTCTGTTTGGATCTGTTTGGCTCTGTTTGGCTCTGTTTGGCTCTGTTCTGCTCTGTTTGGCTCTGCTTTGCTCTGTTTCACTCTGTTTGGCTCTGTTTTGCTCGTACTCTGTTTGGCTCTGTTGGCTCTGTTTTGCTCTGTTTCACTCTGTTTTGCTCTATTTCGCTCCGTTTGACTCTGTTTTGCTCTGTTTGACTCTGTTAGGCTCTGTTTGGCTCTGTTGTCCTCTGTTTGGCTCTGTCCGGCTCTGTTTCGCTCTGTTTGCTCTGTTTGGCTCTGTTTATCTTTGCTTTGCTCTGTTTGACTCTGTTTGGCACTGTTTTGCTCTGTCTTGCTCTTTGTGGTGCTGTTGTGCTTTGTTTGGCTCTGTTTGGCTCTGTGTGGCTCTGCTGTGCTCTGTCTGGCTCTGTTTGCTCTGTCTGGCTCTGTTTGGCTCTGTTTTGCTCTGTTTGTCTCTGTTGGGATCTCTTTGGCTCTGTGTGGCTCTGTTTGGCTCTGTTGTAGTCTGTTTGGCTCTGTTTGGTCCTGTTCGGCTCTGTTTGCCTCTGTTTTGCTATGTTTGACTCTGTTTGGCTCTGTTAGGCTCTGTTTAGCTCTGTTTGGCTCTGTTTGGCTCTGCTTTGCTCTGTTTGACCCTGTTTGGCTATGTTTGGCTCTGTTTGGCTCTGTCTGGCTCTGTTATGCTCTGTTTTGGCTGTGTTTTGGCTCTGTTTTGCTCTGTTTGGCTCTGTTTAAATCTGATTGCCTCTCTTTGGCTCTGCTTTGCTCTGTTTGGCTCTGTTCTGCTTGCTTTGTCTCTGTTTTGCTCTGTTTGGCTCTGTTTCACTCTGTTTGGCTCTGTCTGGCTCTGTTTGGCACTGTTTGGCTCTGCTTTGCTCTGTTTCACTCTGTTATGCTCTGTCTGGCTGCTTTTGGCTGCGTTTGGCTCTGTTGGGCTCTGTTGGGCTCTGTTTGGCTGTGTTTGGCTCTGTTTGGCTCTGTTGTGCATTGTTTGGCTCGGTTTGGCTCTGTTTGGCTCTGTTTTGCTCTGTTTGTCTCTGTTTAAATCTGATTGCCTTTCTTTGGCTCTGCTTTGCTCTGTTTGGCTCTGTTCTGCTTGCTTTGTCTCTGTTTTGCTCTGTTTGGCTCTGTTTCACTCTGTTTGGCTCTGTCTGGCTCTGTTTGGCTCTGTTTGGCACTGTTTGGCTCTGCTTTGCTCTGTTTCACTCTGTTGTGCTCTGTTTGGCTGCGTTTGGCTGCGTTTGGCTGCGTTTGGCTCTGTTTGGCTCTGTTTGGCTCTGTTGGGCTCTGTTGGGCTCTGTTGGGCTCTGTTTGGCTGTGTTTGGCTCTGTTTGGCTCTGTTGTGCATTGTTTGGCTCTTTTTGGCTCTATTTGGCTCTGTTGTGGTCTGTTTGGCTCTTTTTGGCTCTGTCTGGCTCTGTTTGCCTCTGAGTTGCTCTGTTTGGCTCTGTTTTGCTCTGTTCGGCTCTGTTGTGCTCTGATTGGCTCTGTTTTGCTCTGTTTGGCTCTGCTTTGCTCTCTTTGACTCTGTTTTGAATCTTTTTGGCTCTGTTTGGCTCTGTTTGGCTCTGTTTGGCTCTGTTTGGCTCTGTTTTGCTCTGTTGAACTCTGTTGAACTCTGTTGAACTCTGTTGAACTCTGTTGAACTCTGTTTGGCTCTGTTTGGCTCTGTTGGGCTCTGTTGGGCTCTGTTTCACTCTGTTGAACTCTGTTTGGCTCTGTTGGGCTCTGTTTGGCTCTGTTTTGCTCTGTTTTGCTCTGTTTCGCTCTGTTTTGCTCGGTTTTGTCTGTTTGGCTCTGTTTGGCTCTGTTTGGCTCTGTTATGCTCTGCTTGGATCTGTTTGGCTCTGTTTGGCTCTGTATTGCTCTGATTGGCTCTGTTTTGCGCTGTTTCACTCTGTTTTGCTCTGTTTGGCTCTGTCTGGCTCAGTTCTGCTCTGTTTGACACTGTTTGGATCAGTTTAGCTCTGTTTGGCTCTGTCTTGCTCTGTTTGATTCTGTTTGGCTCTGTTTGGCACAGTTTTGCTCTGTTTCACTCTGTTTGGGTCCGTTTGGCTCCGTTTGGCTCCGTTTGGCTCCGTTTTGCTCCGTTTTGCTCCGTTTTGCTCCGTTTTGCTCCGTTATGCTCTGTTTGGCTTTGTTTGGCTCTGTTTGGCTCTGCTTGGCTCTGTCTGGCTCTGATTGGCTCTGTTTTGCTCTGTTTTGCTCTGTTTGTCTCTGTTTCACTCTGTTTGGCTCTGTATGTCTCTGTTTTGCTCTGTTGGGCTCTGTTTTGCTCTGTTTGGCTCTGTTCTGCTCTATTTGACTCTGTTTTGCTCTGTTCTGCTCTGTTTGGCTCTGTTTCGCCCTCTTTTGCTCTGTTTTGCTCTGTTTGGATCTGTTGTGCTCTGTTTCACTCTGTTTGGCTCTGTTTGGCTCTGTTTTGCTCTGTTTTGTCTGTTTGGCTCTGTTTGGCTCTGTATTGCTTTCTTTGGCTCTGTTGTGCTCTGTTTGGCCTGTTTTGCTCTGTTACACTCTGCTTTGCTCTGTTCTGCTCTGCTTGGCTCTGTTCTGCTCTGTTTGACACTGTCTATCTCAGTTTGTTCTGTTTGGCTCTGTTTTGCTCTGTTTGAATCTGTTTGACTCTGTTTGGGTCAGTTGGCTCTGTCGGGCCCTGTTTGGCTCTGTTATGCTCTGTTTGACTTTGTTTGGCTCTGTTTGGCTCTGTTATTCCCTGTTGTGCTCTGTTTGGCTCTGTTCTGCTCTGTTTGACTCTGTTCTGCTCTGTTTTGCTCTGATTGGCTCTGTTTGGCTCTGTGTGGCTTTGTTTTGCTCTGTTTCTGTCTGTTTGGCTCTCTATGGCTCAGTTTGGCTCTGTTGTGCTCTGTTTGGCTCTGTTTGGCTCTGTTTGGTTCTGTTTGGCTCTGTTTTGCTCTGTTTTGCTCTGTTCGGCTCTGTTTGGATCTATTCAGCTCTGTTTGGCTCTGTATTGCTCTGTATGGCTCTGTTTGGCTCTGTTTTGCTCTGTTTTCACTCTGTTTTGCTCTGTATGAGTCTGTTTGCTCTATTTGGCTCTGTTCTGCTCTGTTTGACTCTGTCTGGCTCAGTTTGGCTCTGTTCTGCATTGTTTGAATATGTATTGGCTCTGTTTGTGTCTGTTTGGCTCTGCTGGGTTCTGTTTGGCTCTGTTATGCTCTGTTTGACTTTGTTTGGCTCTGTATGGCTCTGTTTTGCCCTGTTGTGCTCTGTTTTGCCCTGTTTCACTCTGTTATGCTCTGATCGGCTCTGTTTGGCTCTGTTCTGCTCTGTTTGACTCTGTTCTGCTCTGTTTTGCTCTGATTGGCTCTGCTTGGCTCTGTGTGGCTCTGTTTTGCTCTGTTTCTGTCTGTTTGGCTCTCTGTGGCTCTGTTTGGCTCAGTTTGGCTCAGTGTGCTCTGTTTGGCTCTGTGTTGCTCTGTTTGGCTCTGTCTTGCTCTGTTTGGCTCTGATTTGCTCTGTTTCACTCTGTTTTGCTCTGTTTGGCTCTGTATGGTTCTGTTTGGCTCTGTTTGCTCTGTTTCACTCTGTATTGCTCTGTTCGGCTCTGCTTGACTCTCTTTGGCTCTGCGTGGCTCTGTCTGGCTCTGTTGTGCTCTGTTTGCCTCTGTTTGGCTCTGTTTTGCTCTGTTTGGATCTGTTTGGCTCTGTTAGGCTCTCTATTGCTCTGTATGGCTCTGTTTTGCTCTGTTTTGCTCTGTTTCACTCTGTTTTGCTCTGTTTGACTCTGTTTGCTCTATTTGGCTCTGTTCTGCTCTGTTTGACTCTGTCTGGCTCAGTTTGGCTCTGTTTTGCATTGTTTGAATCTGTTTGGCTCTGTTTGGGCTCTGTTTGGCTCTGTTATGCTCTGTTTGACTTTGTTTGGCTCTGTTTGGCTCTGTTTTGCCCTGTTGTGCTCTGTTTGGCTCTGTTTCACTCTGTTGTGCTCTGTTCGGCTCTGTTTGGCTCTGTTTCACTCTGTTCTGCTCTGTTTTGCTCTGTTTGGCTCTTTCGTGCTCTGTTTAGATCTGTTTTGCTCTGATTGGTTCTGTTTTACTCTGTAATGCTCTGTTTGGCTCTGTTTTGCTCTGTTTGACTCTGTTTGGCTCTGTTTTGCTCTGTTCGGCTCTGTGGAGCTTTGTTTGGCTCTGTTAGGCTTTGTTTTGCTCTGTTTGGCTCTGTTTTGCTCTGTTATGCTCTGTATGACTCTGTGCGGCTCTGCTTTGCTCTGTTTGGCTCTGCTTTGCTCTGTTTGACTCTGTTTGGCTCTGTTTGGCTCTCTTTCGTTCTGTTGTACTCTGTTTAGCTCGGTTTTGCTCTGTTTGGCTCTCTTTGGCTCTGTTTTGCTCTCTTTCATTCTGTTGTGCTCTGTTTTGCTCTGTTTGGCTCTGCTTTGTTCTGTTTGGCTCTGCTTTGCTCTGTTTGGCTCTGCTTTGCTCTGTTTGGCTCTGTTTGGATCTGTTTGGCTCTGTTTGGCTCTGTTTTGCTCTGTTATGCTCTGTATGACTCTGTGCGGCTCTGCTTTGCTCTGTTTGGCTCTGCTTTGCTCTGTTTGACTCTGTTTGGCTCTGTTTGGCTCTGTTTGGCTCTCTTTCGTTCTGTTGTACTCTGTTTAGCTCGGTTTTGCTCTGTTTGGCTCTCTTTGGCTCTGTTTTGCTCTCTTTCATTCTGTTGTGCTCTGTTTTGCTCTGTTTGGCTCTGCTTTGTTCTGTTTGGCTCTGTTTTGCTCTGTTTGGCTCTGCTTTGCTCTGTTTGGCTCTGTTTGGATCTGTTTGGCTCTGTTTGGCTCTGTTTGGCTCTGTCTGCTCTGTTTGGCTCTGTCTGGCACTGTCTGGCACTGTCCTGCTCTGTTTGGCTGTGTTTGGCTCTGTTTTGCACTGTTTGGCTCTGCTTCGCTCTGTTTGAATCTGTTTGGCTCTGGTTGGCTCTGTTGTGGTCCGTTTGACTCTGTTTGGCTCTGTTGTGGTCTGTTTAGCTCTGTTTGGCTCTGTCTGGCTCTGATTGGGCTCTGTTGTGCTATCTTTGGCTCTGTCTGGCTCTGTTTGACGCTGGTTGTCTCTGGTCGGCTCTGTTTTGTTCTGTTTGGATCTTATTGGCTCTGTTTGGCTCTGTTTGGTTCTGTTTGGCACTGTCTAGCTCTGTTTGGCTCTGATCTGCTCTGTTCTGCTCTGTTTGACTCTGTTTGGCTCTGTTTGGCTCGGTTTTGCTCTGTTTGGCTCTGCTTTGTTCTGTTTGGCTCTGTTTTGCTCTGTTTGGCTCTGTTTGGATCTGTTTGGCTCTGTTTGGATCTGTTTGGCTCTGTTTGGCTCTGTATTGGATCTGTTTGGCTCTGTTTGGCTCTGTTCTGCTCTGTGTGGCTCTGCTTTGCTCTGTTTGGCTCTGTTTGGATCTGTTTGGCTCTGGTTAGCTCTGTTCTGCTCTCTTTGGCTCTGTTTGGCTCTGTCTGGCACTGTCTGGCTCTGTTTCGCTCTGTTCTGCTCTGTTTGGCTGTGTTTGGATCTCCTTTGCTCTGTTGGACTCTGTTTGGCTCTGGTTGGCTCTGTTGTGGTCTGTTTGACTCTGTTTGGCTCTGTTTCACTCTGTTGTGCTCTGTTTAGCTCTGTTTGGCGCTGATTGGCTCTGTTGTGCTATCTTTGGCTCTGTTTGGCTCTGGTTGTCTCTGCTTGGCTCTGTTTGTCTCTGCTTGGCTCTGTTGTGCTCTGTTGTGCTCTGTTTGGCTCTGTTTGGCTCTGACTTTCTCTGATTGTCTCTGTTTGTCTCTGTTTGTCTCTGTTTGTCTCTGTTTGTCTCTTTTTGTCTCTTTTTGTCTCTGTTTGTCTCTGTTTGTCTCTGTTCGGCTCTGTTTTGCTCTGTTTCACTCTGTTTGGCTCTGTTTGGCTCTGTTTTGCTCTGTTTTGTCTGTTTGGCTCTGTTTGGCTCTGTATTGCTTTCTTTGGCTCTGTTGTGCTCTGTTTGGCCCTGTTTTGCTCTGTTACACTCTGCTTTGCTCTGTTCTGCTCTGCTTGGCTCTGTTCTGCTCTGTTTGACACTGTCTATCTCAGTTTGTTCTGTTTGGCTCTGTTTTGCTCTGTTTGAATCTGTTTGACTCTGTTTGGCTCTGTTTGGCTCTCTTTCATTCTGTTGTACTCTGTTTAGCTCGGTTTTGCTCTGTTTGGCTCTCTTTGGCTCTGTTTTGCTCTCTTTCATTCTGTTGTGCTCTGTTTTGCTCTGTTTGGCTCTGCTTTGTTCTGTTTGGCTCTGTTTTGCTCTGTTTGGCTCTGCTTTGCTCTGTTTGGCTCTGTTTGGATCTGTTTGGCTCTGTTTGGCTCTGTTTGGCTCTGTTCTGCTCTGTTTGGCTCTGTCTGGCACTGTCTGGCACTGTCCTGCTCTGTTTGGCTGTGTTTGGCTCTGTTTTGCACTGTTTGGCTCTGCTTCGCTCTGTTTGAATCTGTTTGGCTCTGGTTGGCTCTGTTGTGGTCTGTTTAGCTCTGTTTGGCTCTGTCTGGCTCTGATTGGCTCTGTTGTGCTATCTTTGGCTCTGTCTGGCTCTGTTTGACGCTGGTTGTCTCTGGTCGGCTCTGTTTTGTTCTGTTTGGATCTTATTGGCTCTGTTTGGCTCTGTTTGGTTCTGTTTGGCACTGTCTAGCTCTGTTTGGCTCTGATCTGCTCTGTTCTGCTCTGTTTGACTCTGTTTGGCTCTGTTTGGCTCGGTTTTGCTCTGTTTGGCTCTGCTTTGTTCTGTTTGGCTCTGTTTTGCTCTGTTTGGCTCTGTTTGGATCTGTTTGGCTCTGTTTGGATCTGTTTGGCTCTGTTTGGCTCTGTATTGGATCTGTTTGGCTCTGTTTGGCTCTGTTCTGCTCTGTGTGGCTCTGCTTTGCTCTGTTTGGCTCTGTTTGGATCTGTTTGGCTCTGTTTGGCTCTTGTTGGCTCTGTTCTGCTCTCTTTGGCTCTGTTTGGCTCTGTCTGGCACTGTCTGGCTCTGTTTCGCTCTGTTCTGCTCTGTTTGGCTGTGTTTGGATCTCCTTTGCTCTGTTGGACTCTGTTTGGCTCTGGTTGGCTCTGTTGTGGTCTGTTTGACTCTGTTTGGCTCTGTTTCACTCTGTTGTGCTCTGTTTAGCTCTGTTTGGCGCTGATTGGCTCTGTTGTGCTATCTTTGGCTCTGTTTGGCTCTGGTTGTCTCTGTTTTGCTCTGTTTGGCTCTGTTTGTCTCTGCTTGGCTCTGTTTGTCTCTGCTTGGCTCTGTTGTGCTCTGTTGTGCTCTGTTTGGCTCTGTTTGGCTCTGACTTTCTCTGATTGTCTCTGTTTGTCTCTGTTTGTCTCTGTTTGTCTCTTTTTGTCTCTTTTTGTCTCTGTTTGTCTCTGTTTGTCTCTGTTTGTCTCTGTTCGGCTCTGTTTTGCTCTGTTTTGCTCTGTTTGGCTCTGTTTGGCTCTGTTTTGCTCTGCTTAACTCTGTTTGGCTCTGTTTGGCTCTGTTTTGCTCTCTTTTGCTCTCTTTTACTCTGTTTAGCTCTGCTTTGCTCTGTTTGACTCTGTTTGGCTCTGTTTGTTTCTGTTTTGCTCTGTTTGGCTCTGCTTGGCTCTGTTTTGCTCTCTTTTGCTCTGTTTGACTCGGTTTGGCTCTGCTTACTCTGTTGTGCTCTGTTTAGATCTGTTTTGCTCTGATTGGTTCTGTTTTGCTCTGTAATGCTCTGTAATGCTCTGTTTGGCTCAGTTTGGCTCAGTTTGGCTCAGTTTGGCTCTGCTTGGCTCTGCTTGGCTCTGCTTGGCTTTGTTTGGCTTTGTTTGGCTTTGGTTGGCTCTGTTTGGATCTGGTTGGCTCTGGTTGGCTCTGTTCTGCTCTGTTCGGCTCTGTTCGGCTCTGTTCGGCTCTGTTTGGCTCTGTCTGTCATTGTCTGGCTCTGTTTGGCTCTGTTCTGCTCTGTTCGGCTGTGGTTGGCTCTGTTTTGCACTGTTTGGCTCGGCTTTGCTCTGTTTGGCTCTGCTTGGCTCTGTTTGGCTCTGTTCTGCTCTGTTTGGCTCTGGGTCGCTCTGTTTGGCTCTGTGTCGCTCTGTTTGGCTCTGTTTTGCACTATTTGGCTCTGTTTTGCTCTGTTTGACTATGTTTGGCTCTGTTTGGCTCTGTTTGGCTCTGCTTTGTTCTGTTTGGCGCTGTTTGGCGCTGTTTTGCTCTGTTGGCTCTGTTTTGCTCTGTTTTGCTCTGGCTCTTCTTTGCTCTGTTTGGATCTGTTTGGATCTGTTTTGCTCTGTCTCGCTCTGTATTGCTCTGTTTGGCTCTGTTTGTTACTGTTTTGCTCTGTTTGGCTCTGCTTGGCTCTGTTTTGCTCTCTTTTGCTCTGTTTGACTCTGTTTGGCTCAGTTTGGCTCAGTTTGGCTCTGTTTGGCTCTGTTTGGCTTTGTTTGGCTTTGGTTGGCTCTGTTTGGATCTGGTTGGCTCTGTTCTGCTCTGTTCTGCTCTGTTTGGCTCTGTCTGGCATTGTCTGGCTCTGTTCTGCTCTGTTCGGCTGTGGTTGGCTCTGTTTTGCACTGTTTGGCTCGCTTTGCTCTGTTTGGCTCTGTTTGGCTCTGCTTGGCTCTGTTTGGCTCTGTCTTGCTCTGTTTGGCTCTGTCTTGCTCTGTTTGGCTCTGATTTGCTCTGTTTCACTCTGTTTTGCTCTGTTTGGCTCTGTATGGTTCTGTTTGGCTCTGTTTTGCTCTGTTTCACTCTGTATTGCTCTGTTCGGCTCTGCTTGACTCTCTTTGGCTCTGCGTGGCTCTGTCTGGCTCTGTTGTGCTCTGTTTGCCTCTGTTCGGCTCTGTTTTGCTCTGTTTGGATCTGTTTGGCTCTGTTAGGCTCTCTATTGCTCTGTATGGCTCTGTTTTGCTCTGTTTTGCTCTGTTTCACTCTGTTTTGCTCTGTTTGACTCTGTTTGCTCTATTTGGCTCTGTTCTGCTCTGTTTGACTCTGTCTGGCTCAGTTTGGCTCTGTTTTGCATTGTTTGAATCTGTTTGGCTCTGTTTGGGCTCTGTTTGGCTCTGTTATGCTCTGTTTGACTTTGTTTGGCTCTGTTTGGCTCTGTTTTGCCCTGTTGTGCTCTGTTTGGCTCTGTTTCACTCTGTTGTGCTCTGTTCGGCTCTGTTTGGCTCTGTTTCACTCTGTTCTGCTCTGTTTTGCTCTGTTTGGCTCTTTCGTGCTCTGTTTAGATCTGTTTTGCTCTGATTGGTTCTGTTTTACTCTGTAATGCTCTGTTTGGCTCTGTTTTGCTCTGTTTGACTCTGTTTGGCTCTGTTTGGCTCTGTTTTGCTCTGTTCGGCTCTGTGGAGCTTTGTTTGGCTCTGTTAGGCTTTGTTTTGCTCTGTTTGGCTCTGTTTTGCTCTGTTATGCTCTGTATGACTCTGTGCGGCTCTGCTTTGCTCTGTTTGGCTCTGCTTTGCTCTGTTTGACTCTGTTTGGCTCTGTTTGGCTCTCTTTCGTTCTGTTGTACTCTGTTTAGCTCGGGTTTTGCTCTGTTTGGCTCTCTTTGGCTCTGTTTTGCTCTCTTTCATTCTGTTGTGCTCTGTTTTGCTCTGTTTTGCTCTGCTTTGTTCTGTTTGGCTCTGTTTTGCTCTGTTTGGCTCTGCTTTGCTCTGTTTGGCTCTGTTTGGATCTGTTTGGCTCTGTTTGGCTCTGTTTTGCTCTGTTATGCTCTGTATGACTCTGTGCGGCTCTGCTTTGCTCTGTTTGGCTCTGCTTTGCTCTGTTTGACTCTGTTTGGCTCTGTTTGGCTCTGTTTGGCTCTCTTTCGTTCTGTTGTACTCTGTTTAGCTCGGTTTTGCTCTGTTTGGCTCTCTTTGGCTCTGTTTTGCTCTCTTTCATTCTGTTGTGCTCTGTTTTGCTCTGTTTGGCTCTGCTTTGTTCTGTTTGGCTCTGTTTTGCTCTGTTTGGCTCTGCTTTGCTCTGTTTGGCTCTGTTTGGATCTGTTTGGCTCTGTTTGGCTCTGTTCTGCTCTGTTTGGCTCTGTCTGGCACTGTCTGGCACTGTCCTGCTCTGTTTGGCTGTGTTTGGCTCTGTTTTGCACTGTTTGGCTCTGCTTCGCTCTGTTTGAATCTGTTTGGCTCTGGTTGGCTCTGTTGTGGTCCGTTTGACTCTGTTTGGCTCTGTTGTGGTCTGTTTAGCTCTGTTTGGCTCTGTCTGGCTCTGATTGGCTCTGTTGTGCTATCTTTGGCTCTGTCTGGCTCTGTTTGACGCTGGTTGTCTCTGGTCGGCTCTGTTTTGTTCTGTTTGGCTCTTATTGGCTCTGTTTGGCTCTGTTTGGTTCTGTTTGGCACTGTCTAGCTCTGTTTGGCTCTGATCTGCTCTGTTCTGCTCTGTTTGACTCTGTTTGGCTCTGTTTGGCTCGGTTTTGCTCTGTTTGGCTCTGCTTTGTTCTGTTTGGCTCTGTTTTGCTCTGTTTGGCTCTGTTTGGATCTGTTTGGCTCTGTTTGGATCTGTTTGGCTCTGTTTGGCTCTATATTGGATCTGTTTGGCTCTGTTTGGCTCTGTTCTGCTCTGTGTGGCTCTGCTTTGCTCTGTTTGGCTCTGTTTGGATCTGTTTGGCTCTGGTTGGCTCTTTTCTGCTCTCTTTGGCTCTGTTTGGCTCTGTCTGGCACTGTCTGGCTCTGTTTCGCTCTGTTCTGCTCTGTTTGGCTGTGTTTGGATTTCCTTTGCTCTGTTGGACTCTGTTTGGCTCTGGTTGGCTCTGTTGTGGTCTGTTTGACTCTGTTTGGCTCTGTTTCACTCTGTTGTGCTCTGTTTAGCTCTGTTTGGCGCTGATTGGCTCTGTTGTGCTATCTTTGGCTCTGTTTGGCTCTGGTTGTCTCTGTTTTGCTCTGTTTGGCTCTGTTTGTCTCTGCTTGGCTCTGTTTGTCTCTGCTTGGCTCTGTTATGCTCTGTTGTGCTCTGTTTGGCTCTGTTTGGCTCTGACTTTCTCTGATTGTCTCTGTTTGTCTCTGTTTGTCTCTGTTTGTCTCTGTTTGTCTCTTTTTGTCTCTTTTTGTCTCTGTTTGTCTCTGTTTGTCTCTGTTCGGCTCTGTTTTGCTCTGTTTCACTCTGTTTGGCTCTGTTTGGCTCTGTTTTGCTCTGTTTTGTCTGTTTGGCTCTGTTTGGCTCTGTATTGCTTTCTTTGGCTCTGTTGTGCTCTGTTTGGCCCTGTTTTG
Organism: Cetorhinus maximus; assembly: GCF_964194155.1. NCBI lineage: Eukaryota > Metazoa > Chordata > Chondrichthyes > Lamniformes > Cetorhinidae > Cetorhinus > Cetorhinus maximus. The sequence goes on from NW_027598675.1 coordinate 32,344, forward strand.
CTCTGTTACACTCTGCTTTGCTCTGTTCTGCTCTGCTTGGCTCTGTTCTGCTCTGTTTGACACTGTCTATCTCAGTTTGTTCTGTTTGGCTCTGTTTTGCTCTGTTTGAATCTGTTTGACTCTGTTTGGGTCAGTTTGGCTCTGTCGGGCCCTGTTTGGCTCTGTTATGCTCTGTTTGACTTTGTTTGGCTCTGTTTGGCTCTGTTATTCCCTGTTGTGCTCTGTTTGGCTCTGTTCTGCTCTGTTTGACTCTGTTCTGCTCTGTTTTGCTCTGATTGGCTCTGTTTGGCTCTGTGTGGCTTTGTTTTGCTCTGTTTCTGTCTGTTTGGCTCTCTATGGCTCAGTTTGGCTCTGTTGTGCTCTGTTTGGCTCTGTTTGGCTCTGTTTGGCTCTGTTTGGTTCTGTTTGGCTCTGTTTGGCTCTGTTTTGCTCTGTTTTGCTCTGTTTTGCTCTGTTCGGCTCTGTTTGGATCTATTCAGCTCTGTTTGGCTCTGTATTGCTCTGTATGGCTCTGTTTGGCTCTGTTTTGCTCTGTTACACTCTGTTTTGCTCTGTATGAGTCTGTTTGCTCTATTTGGCTCTGTTCTGCTCTGTTTGACTCTGTCTGGCTCAGTTTGGCTCTGTTCTGCATTGTTTGAATATGTATTGGCTCTGTTTGTGTCTGTTTGGCTCTGCTGGGTTCTGTTTGGCTCTGTTATGCTCTGTTTGACTTTGTTTGGCTCTGTATGGCTCTGTTTTGCCCTGTTGTGCTCTGTTTTGCCCTGTTTCACTCTGTTATGCTCTGATCGGCTCTGTTTGGCTCTGTTCTGCTCTGTTTGACTCTGTTCTGCTCTGTTTTGCTCTGATTGGCTCTGCTTGGCTCTGTGTGGCTCTGTTTTGCTCTGTTTCTGTCTGTTTGGCTCTCTGTGGCTCTGTTTGGCTCAGTTTGGCTCAGTTGTGCTCTGTTTGGCTCTGTGTTGCTCTGTTTGGCTCTGTCTTGCTCTGTTTGGCTCTGATTTGCTCTGTTTCACTCTGTTTTGCTCTGTTTGGCTCTGTATGGTTCTGTTTGGCTCTGTTTTGCTCTGTTTCACTCTGTATTGCTCTGTTCGGCTCTGCTGGACTCTCTTTGGCTCTGCGTGGCTCTGTCTGGCTCTGTTGTGCTCTGTTTGCCTCTGTTTGGCTCTGTTTTGCTCTGTTTGGATCTGTTTGGCTCTGTTAGGCTCTCTATTGCTCTGTATGGCTCTGTTTTGCTCTGTTTCACTCTGTTTTGCTCTGTTTGACTCTGTTTGCTCTATTTGGCTCTGTTCTGCTCTGTTTGACTCTGTCTGGCTCAGTTTGGCTCTGTTTTGCATTGTTTGAATCTGTTTGGCTCTGTTTGGGCTCTGTTTGGCTCTGTTATGCTCTGTTTGACTTTGTTTGGCTCTGTTTGGCTCTGTTTTGCCCTGTTGTGCTCTGTTTGGCTCTGTTTCACTCTGTTGTGCTCTGTTCGGCTCTGTTGGCTCTGTTTCACTCTGTTCTGCTCTGTTTTGCTCTGTTTGGCTCTTTCGTGCTCTGTTTAGATCTGTTTTGCTCTGATTGGTTCTGTTTTACTCTGTAATGCTCTGTTTGGCTCTGTTTTGCTCTGTTTGACTCTGTTTGGCTCTGTTTTGCTCTGTTCGGCTCTGTGGAGCTTTGTTTGGCTCTGTTAGGCTTTGTTTTGCTCTGTTTGGCTCTGTGCGGCTCTGCTTTGCTCTGTTTGGCTCTGCTTTGCTCTGTTTGACTCTGTTTGGCTCTGTTTGGCTCTCTTTCGTTCTGTTGTACCCTGTTTAGCTCGGTTTTGCTCTGTTTGGCTCTCTTTGGCTCTGTTTTGCTCTCTTTCATTCTGTTGTGCTCTGTTTTGCTCTGTTTGGCTCTGCTTTGTTCTGTTTGGCTCTGTTTTGCTCTGTTTGGCTCTGCTTTGCTCTGTTTGGCTCTGTTTGGATCTGTTTGGCTCTGTTTGGCTCTGTTTTGCTCTGTTATGCTCTGTATGACTCTGTGCGGCTCTGCTTTGCTCTGTTTGGCTCTGCTTTGCTCTGTTTGACTCTGTTTGGCTCTGTTTGGCTCTGTTTGGCTCTCTTTCGTTCTGTTGTACTCTGTTTAGCTCGGTTTTGCTCTGTTTGGCTCTCTTTGGCTCTGTTTTGCTCTCTTTCATTCTGTTGTGCTCTGTTTTGCTCTGTTTGGCTCTGCTTTGTTCTGTTTGGCTCTGTTTTGCTCTGTTTGGCTCTGCTTTGCTCTGTTTAGCTCTGTTTGGATCTGTTTGGCTCTGTTTGGCTCTGTTTGGCTCTGTTCTGCTCTGTTTGGCTCTGTCTGGCACTGTCTGGCACTGTCCTGCTCTGTTTGGCTGTGTTTGGCTCTGTTTTGCACTGTTTGGCTCTGCTTCGCTCTGTTTGAATCTGTTTGGCTCTGGTTGGCTCTGTTGTGGTCCGTTTGACTCTGTTTGGCTCTGTTGTGGTCTGTTTAGCTCTGTTTGGCTCTGTCTGGCTCTGATTGGCTCTGTTGTGCTATCTTTGGCTCTGTCTGGCTCTGTTTGACGCTGGTTGTCTCTGGTCGGCTCTGTTTTGTTCTGTTTGGCTCTTATTGGCTCTGTTTGGCTCTGTTTGGTTCTGTTTGGCACTGTCTAGCTCTGTTTGGCTCTGATCTGCTCTGTTCTGCTCTGTTTGACTCTGTTTGGCTCTGTTTGGCTCGGTTTTGCTCTGTTTGGCTCTGCTTTGTTCTGTTTGGCTCTGTTTTGCTCTGTTTGGCTCTGTTTGGATCTGTTTGGCTCTGTTTGGATCTGTTTGGCTCTGTTTGGCTCTGTATTGGATCTGTTTGGCTCTGTTTGGCTCTGTTCTGCTCTGTGTGGCTCTGCTTTGCTCTGTTTGGCTCTGTTTGGATCTGTTTGGCTCTGTTTGGCTCTTGTTGGCTCTGTTCTGCTCTGTTTGGCTCTGTTTGGCTCTGTCTGGCACTGTTTGGCTCTGTTTCGCTCTGTTCTGCTCTGTTTGGCTGTGTTTGGATCTCCTTTGCTCTGTTGGACTCTGTTTGGCTCTGGTTGGCTCTGTTGTGGTCTGTTTGACTCTGTTTGGCTCTGTTTCACTCTGTTGTGCTCTGTTTAGCTCTGTTTGGTGCTGATTGGCTCTGTTGTGCTATCTTTGGCTCTGTTTGGCTCTGGTTGTCTCTGTTTTGCTCTGTTTGGCTCTGTTTGTCTCTGCTTGGCTCTGTTTGTCTCTGCTTGGCTCTGTTGTGCTCTGTTGTGCTCTGTTTGGCTCTGTTTGGCTCTGACTTTCTCTGATTGTCTCTGTTTGTCTCTGTTGTCTCTGTTTGTCTCTTTTTGTCTCTTTTTGTCTCTGTTTGTCTCTGTTTGTCTCTGTTTGTCTCTGTTTGTCTCTGTTCGGCTCTGTTTTGCTCTGTTTTGCTCTGTTTGGCTCTGTTTGGCTCTGTTTTGCTCTGCTTAACTCTGTTTGGCTCTGTTTGGCTCTGTTTTGCTCTCTTTTGCTCTCTTTTACTCTGTTTAGCTCTGCTTTGCTCTGTCTGACTCTGTTTGGCTCTGTTTGTTTCTGTTTTGCTCTGTTTGGCTCTGCTTGGCTCTGTTTTGCTCTCTTTTGCTCTGTTTGACTCGGTTTGGCTCTGCTTACTCTGTTGTGCTCTGTTTAGCTCTGTTTTGCTCTGATTGGTTCTGTTTTGCTCTGTAATGCTCTGTTTGGCTCAGTTTGCTCAGTTTGGCTCTGCTTGGCTCTGCTTGGCTCTGCTTGGCTTTGTTTGGCTTTGTTTGGCTTTGGTTGGCTCTGTTTGGATCTGGTTGGCTCTGGTTGGCTCTGTTCTGCTCTGTTCGGCTCTGTTTGGCTCTGTCTGTCATTGTCTGGCTCTGTTTGGCTCTGTTCTGCTCTGTTCGGCTGTGGTTGGCTCTGTTTTGCACTGTTTGGCTCGGCTTTGCTCTGTTTGGCTCTGCTTGGCTCTGTTTGGCTCTGTTCTGCTCTGTTTGGCTCTGGGTCGCTCTGTTTGGCTCTGTGTCGCTCTGTTTGGCTCTGTTTTGCACTATTTGGCTCTGTTTGACTATGTTTGGCTCTGTTTGGCTCTGTTTGGCTCTGCTTTGTTCTGTTTGGCGCTGTTTTGCTCTGTTTGGCTCTGTTTTGCTCTGTTTTGCTCTGTTTGGCTCTTCTTTGCTCTGTTTGGATCTGTTTTGCTCTGTCTCGCTCTGTATTGCTCTGTTTGGCTCTGTTTGTTACTGTTTTGCTCTGTTTGGCTCTGCTTGGCTCTGTTTTGCTCTCTTTTGCTCTGTTTGACTCTGTTTGGCTCAGTTTGGCTCAGTTTGGCTCTGTTTGGCTCTGTTTGGCTTTGTTTGGCTTTGGTTGGCTCTGTTTGGATCTGGTTGGCTCTGTTCTGCTCTGTTTGGCTCTGTCTGGCATTGTCTGGCTCTGTTCTGCTCTGTTCGGCTGTGGTTGGCTCTGTTTTGCACTGTTTGGCTCGGCTTTGCTCTGTTTGGCTCTGTTTGGGCTCTGCTTGGCTCTGTTTGGCTCTGTTCTGCTCTGTTTGGCTCTGGGTCGCTCTGTTTGGCTCTGTGTCGCTCTGTTTGGCTCTGTTTTGCACTATTGGCTCTGTTTTGCTCTGTTTGACTATGTTTGGCTCTGTTTGGCTCTGCTTTGTTCTGTTTGGCTCTGTTTTGCTCTGTTTGACTCTGTCTGGCTCAGTTTGGCTCTGTTCTGCATTGTTTGAATATGTATTGGCTCTGTTTGTGTCTGTTTGGCTCTGCTGGGTTCTGTTTGGCTCTGTTATGCTCTGTTTGACTTTGTTTGGCTCTGTATGGCTCTGTTTTGCCCTGTTGTGCTCTGTTTTGCCCTGTTTCACTCTGTTATGCTCTGATCGGCTCTGTTTGGCTCTGTTCTGCTCTGTTTGACTCTGTTCTGCTCTGTTTTGCTCTGATTGGCTCTGCTTGGCTCTGTGTGGCTCTGTTTTGCTCTGTTTCTGTCTGTTTGGCTCTCTGTGGCTCTGTTTGGCTCAGTTTGGCTCAGTTGTGCTCTGTTTGGCTCTGTGTTGCTCTGTTTGGCTCTGTCTTGCTCTGTTTGGCTCTGATTTGCTCTGTTTCACTCTGTTTTGCTCTGTTTGGCTCTGTATGGTTCTGTTTGGCTCTGTTTTGCTCTGTTTCACTCTGTATTGCTCTGTTCGGCTCTGCTTGACTCTCTTTGGCTCTGCGTGGCTCTGTCTGGCTCTGTTGTGCTCTGTTTGCCTCTGTTTGGCTCTGTTTTGCTCTGTTTGGATCTGTTTGGCTCTGTTAGGCTCTCTATTGCTCTGTATGGCTCTGTTTTGCTCTGTTTTGCTCTGTTTCACTCTGTTTTGCTCTGTTTGACTCTGTTTGCTCTATTTGGCTCTGTTCTGCTCTGTTTGACTCTGTCTGGCTCAGTTTGGCTCTGTTTTGCATTGTTTGAATCTGTTTGGCTCTGTTTGGGCTCTGTTTGGCTCTGTTATGCTCTGTTTGACTTTGTTTGGCTCTGTTTGGCTCTGTTTTGCCCTGTTGTGCTCTGTTTGGCTCTGTTTCACTCTGTTGTGCTCTGTTCGGCTCTGTTTGGCTCTGTTTCACTCTGTTCTGCTCTGTTTTGCTCTGTTTGGCTCTTTCGTGCTCTGTTTAGATCTGTTTTGCTCTGATTGGTTCTGTTTACTCTGTAATGCTCTGTTTGGCTCTGTTTTGCTCTGTTTGACTCTGTTTGGCTCTGTTTTGCTCTGTTCGGCTCTGTGGAGCTTTGTTTGGCTCTGTTAGGCTTTGTTTTGCTCTGTTTGGCTCTGTGCGGCTCTGCTTTGCTCTGTTTGGCTCTGCTTTGCTCTGTTTGACTCTGTTTGGCTCTGTTTGGCTCTCTTTCGTTCTGTTGTACTCTGTTTAGCTCGGTTTTGCTCTGTTTGGCTCTCTTTGGCTCTGTTTTGCTCTCTTTCATTCTGTTGTGCTCTGTTTTGCTCTGTTTGGCTCTGCTTTGTTCTGTTTGGCTCTGTTTTGCTCTGTTTGGCTCTGCTTTGCTCTGTTTGGCTCTGTTTGGATCTGTTTGGCTCTGTTTGGCTCTGTTTTGCTCTGTTATGCTCTGTATGACTCTGTGCGGCTCTGCTTTGCTCTGTTTGGCTCTGCTTTGCTCTGTTTGACTCTGTTTGGCTCTGTTTGGCTCTGTTTGGCTCTCTTTCATTCTGTTGTACTCTGTTTAGCTCGGTTTTGCTCTGTTTGGCTCTCTTTGGCTCTGTTTTGCTCTCTTTCATTCTGTTGTGCTCTGTTTTGCTCTGTTTGGCTCTGCTTTGTTCTGTTTGGCTCTGTTTTGCTCTGTTTGGCTCTGCTTTGCTCTGTTTGGCTCTGTTTGGATCTGTTTGGCTCTGTTTGGCTCTGTTTGGCTCTGTTCTGCTCTGTTTGGCTCTGTCTGGCACTGTCTGGCACTGTCCTGCTCTGTTTGGCTGTGTTTGGCTCTGTTTTGCACTGTTTGGCTCTGCTTCGCTCTGTTTGAATCTGTTTGGCTCTGGTTGGCTCTGTTGTGGTCCGTTTGACTCTGTTTGGCTCTGTTGTGGTCTGTTTAGCTCTGTTTGGCTCTGTCTGGCTCTGATTGGCTCTGTTGTGCTATCTTTGGC
>NW_027598676.1:0-38907 GCF_964194155.1 Cetorhinus maximus
ATCAGTGGATTTGAAATGGGGAAATAGTGGGTTTAACATTGGTGAATCGGTGGGTTTAACATGGGGAATCGGTGGGTTTAACATGAGGAATCAGTGGGTTTAACATGGGGAATCAGCGGGTTTAACATGGGGTATCTGCGGGATTAACATGGGGAATCAGAGAGTTTAACATGGGGATAAAGAGGGTTTAACATGTGGAATCAGTGGTTTTAACATGGGGAATCAGTAGCTTTAAATTGGGGAATCAGTGGGTTTAATATGAGGAATCAGTTGGTTTAACATGAGGAATCAGTTGGTTTAACATGAGGAATCAGCGGGTTTAACATTGGGAATCAGTGGGTTTAACATGGGGAATCAGTGGGTTTAACATGAGCAATCAGTGGGTTTAACATGGGGAATCAGTGGGTTTAACAGGTGGAATCAGTGGGTTTAGCATCGGGAATCAGCGGGTTTAACATGGGGAATCAGTGGGTTTAACATGAGGAATCAGTGGGTTTATCAAGGCGAATCAGTGGGTTTAACATGGGGAATCAGTGGGTTTAAAATGGGGAATCAGCGGGTTTAACATGGAGAATCAGTGTGTTTAACATAAGAAATCAATGGGTTTAACATGGGGATTCAGCGGGTTTAACATGGGGAATCAGTGGGTTTAAAATGGGGAATCAGCGGGTTTAACATGGAGAATCAGTTTGTTTAACATAAGAAATCAATGGGTTTAACATGGGGATTCAGCCGGTTTAACATGGGGAATCAGTGGGTTTAACATGGGGAATCCGTGGGTTTTAACATGTGGAATCAGTGGGTTTAACATGAGGAATTAGCGGCTTTAAAATGGGGAATCAGTGGGTTTAACATGGGGATTCAGTGGGTTTAGCATGGAGAGTCAGCGGGTTTAACATGAGGAATCAGCGGGTTTAACATGTGGAATCAGTAGGTTTTACATGGGGAATCAGTGGATTTGACATAGGGAAATAGTGGGTTTAACATGGGGAATCGGTGGGTTTAACATGGGAATCGGTGGGTTTAACATGAGGAATCAGTGGGTTTAACATGAGGAATCAGTGGGTTTAACATGAGGAATCAGTTGGTTTAACATGCGGAATCAACGGGTTTCACATTGGGAATAAGTAGGTTTAAATTGGGGAATCAGTGGGTTTAACATGAGGAATCAGTTGGTTTAACATGAGGAATCAGTTGGTTTAACATGGGGAATCAGTGGGTTTAACATGGGGAATCAGTGGGTTTAACATGGGGAATCAGTGGGTTTAACATAGGGAATCAGTGGGTTTAACATGGGGATTCAGTGGGTTTGAGATGAGGTATCGGTGGGTTTAACATGGGGAATCAGTGGGTTTGAGATGAGGAACCAGTGGGTTTAACATGGGGAATCAGTGGGTTTAACATGGGCAATCAGCGGGTTTAACATGGGGAATCAGTGGATTTCACACGGAGTTTAAGGCAGGGAGTCAGCATGTTTAACGCGTGGAGTCTGTGGATTTAACATGGGGAGTTAGCCGGTTTAACAAGGGAGACAGCGATTTTAATGCTGGGAGTCAACGGTTTTAACACAGAGAGTCAGTGGGTTTAACAGGGGGACTCAATGGATTTAACGTGGGGTGTCAGCGGGTTTCATGCGGGGAGTCAGAGGGTTTAATACTGGGAGACTGTGGGTTTAACGCGGAGAGTCAGCAGTTTTAACGCGAGGAGTCTGGGGTTTAACATGGGGAGTCAGCGGGATTAACGTCGCGATTCTGTGGGTTTAACGCGGAGCGGCAGCGGGTTTCAGGTGAATAGCCAGAGGGTTTAATGCAGAGAGTCAGCTGGCTTAACACGGGCAGTCAGCGGGTTTAACGCAGAGAGTCAGCAATTTTAACGTGGGGAGTCTGGGGTTTAACGTGGGGTGTCAGGGGGTTTAACACGGGGATTCTGCTGGTTTAACACAATGAGTCATGCAGGATTGGCACAGGGAGTCTGTGGGTTTAACACAGAGGGTCAGTGGCTTACAGGTGCAGAGTCAGGGGGTTTAAAGCAGAGAGTCAGATGGCATAAAGAGGGGAGTCTGCGGATTTAACCCGGAAATTCATCAGCTTTAATAAAGGGAGATATTGTCTATAACATTGCGATTTAGCGGTTTAACATGGTGAATCAGTGGGTTTAACATGGAGAGTCAGCAGGTTTAACATGACGAATCATCGGGTTTAACATGGGGAATCAGTGGGATTAACATGGGGAATCAGTGGGATTAACATGAGGAATCAGTGGGTTTAACATGAGGAATAAGCGGGTTTAACATGGGGAATCAGCGGGTTTAACATGGGGAATCAGCGGGTTTAACATGGGGAATCAATGGATTTAACATGAGGAATCAGTGGGTTTAATATGAGGAATCAGCGGGTTTAACATTGGGAATCAGTGGGTTTAAGATGAGGAATCAGTGGATTTAACATTGGGAATCAGTGGGTTTAAGATGAGGAATCAGTGGATTTAACATGGAGAATAAGTGGGTTTAACATGGGGAATCAGTGGGTTTAATATGAGGAATAAGCGGGTTTAACATGGGGAATCAGTGGGTGTAAGATGGGGAATCAGTGGGTTTAACATGGGGATTCAGTGGGTTTGAGATGAGGAATCAGTGGGTTTAACATGAGGAATCAGCGGGTTTAACATGGGGAATCAGAGGGTTTAAAATGGGACATCAGTGGGTTTAACATGAGCAATCAGTGGGTTTAACATGGGGAATCAGCGGGTTTTACAGGTGGAATCAGTGGGATTAGCATCGGGAATCAGCGGGTTTAACATGGGGAATCAGTGGGTTTAACATGAGGAATCAGTGGGTTTATCAAGGCGAATCAGTGGGTTTAACATGGGGAATCAGTGGGTTTAACAGGAGGAATCAGTGGGTTTAACATGGGTAAAAAGCGGTTTTATCATGGGGAATCAGTGGGTTTAAAATGGGGAATCAGTGGGTTTAAAATGGGGAATCAGCGGGTTTAACATGGAGAATCAGTGTGTTTAACATAAGAAATCAATGGGTTTAACATGGGGATTCAGCCGGTTTAACATGGGGAATCCATGGGTTTAACATGTGGAATGCGTGGGTTTTAACATGTGGAATCAGTGGGTTTAACATGAGGAATTAGCGGCTTTAAAATGGGGAATCAGTGGGTTTAACATGGGGAATCAGTGGGTTTAGCATGGAGAGTCAGCGGGTTTAACATGAGGAATCAGCGGGTTTAACATGTGGAATCAGTAGGTTTTACATGGGGAATCAGTGGATTTGACATGGGGAAATAGTGGGTTTAACATGGGGAATCGGCGGGTTTAACATGGTGAACCGGTGGGTTTAACATGAGGAATCAGTGGGTTTAACATGAGGAATCAGTGGGTTTAGCATGGAGAGTTAGCGGGTTTAACATGAGGAATCAGCGGGTTTAACGTGTGGAATCAGTAGGTTTTACATGGGGAATCAGTGGATTTGAAATGGGGAAATAGTGGGTTTAACATTGGTGAATCGGTGGGTTTAACATGGGGAATCGGTGGGTTTAACATGAGGAATCAGTGGGTTTAACATGGGGAATCAGCGGGTTTAACATGGGGTATCTGCGGGATTAACATGGGGAATCAGAGAGTTTAACATGGGGATAAAGAGGGTTTAACATGTGGAATCAGTGGTTTTAACATGGGGAATCAGTGGGTTTAACATGGGGAATCACTGGGTTTAACATGGGGAATCAGTGGGTTTAACATGGGGATTCAGCGGGTTTAACATGGGGAATCAGTTGGTTAAACAAGGGGAATCAGTGGGTTTAACATGGGGAAACAGTGGGTTTAACATGGGGAATCAGTGGGTTTAACATGGGGAATCAGTGGTTTTAACATGGGGATTCAGCGGGTTTAAAATGGGGAATCAGTGGGTTTAGCATGGGGAATCATTGGGTTTAACATGGAGAATCAGTGTGTTTAACATAAGAAATCAATGGGTTTAACATGGGGATTCAGCCGGTTTAACATGGGGAATCAGTGGGTTTAAAATGGGGAATCAGCGGGTTTAACATGGAGAATCAGTTTGTTTAACATAAGAAATCAATGGGTTTAACATGGGGATTCAGCCGGTTTAACATGGGGAATCAGTGGGTTTAACATGGGGAATGCGTGGGTTTTAACATGTGCAATCAGTGGGTTTAACATGAGGAATTAGCGGCTTTAAAATGGGGAATCAGTGGGTTTAACATGGGGATTCAGTGGGTTTAGCATGGAGAGTCAGCGGGTTTAGCATGGAGAGTCAGCGGGTTTAATATGTGGAATCAGTAGGTTTTACATGGGGAATCAGTGGATTTGACATAGGGAAATAGTGGGTTTAACATGGGGAATCGGTGGGTTTAACATGGGGAATCGGTGGGTTTAACATGAGGAATCAGTGGGTTTAACATGAGGAATCAGTGGGTTTAACATGAGGAATCAGTTGGTTTAACATGTGGAATCAACGGGTTTCACATTGGGAATAAGTAGGTTTAAATTGGGGAATCAGTGGGTTTAACATGAGGAATCAGTTGGTTTAACATGAGGAATCAGTTGGTTTAACATGGGGAATCAGTGGGTTTAACATGGGGAATCAGTGGGTTTAACATGGGGAATCAGTGGGTTTAACATAGGGAATCAGTGGGTTTAACATGGGGATTCAGTGGGTTTGAGATGAGGTATCGGTGGGTTTAACATGGGGAATCAGTGGGTTTGAGAGGAGGAACCAGTGGGTTTAACATGGGGAATCAGTGGGTTTAACATGGGCAATCAGCGGGTTTAACATGGGGAATCAGTGGATTTCACACGGAGTTTAAGGCAGGGAGTCAGCATGTTTAACGCGTGGAGTCTGTGGATTTAACATGGGGAGTTAGCCGGTTTAACAAGGGAGACAGCGATTTTAATGCTGGGAGTCAACGGTTTTAACACAGAGAGTCAGTGGGTTTAACAGGGGGACTCAATGGATTTAACGTGGGGTGTCAGCGGGTTTCATGCGGGGAGTCAGAGGGTTTAATACTGGGAGACTGTGGGTTTAACGCGGAGAGTCAGCAGTTTTAACGCGAGGAGTCTGGGGTTTAACATGGGGAGTCAGCGGGATTAACGTCGCGATTCTGTGGGTTTAACGCGGAGCGGCAGCGGGTTTCAGGTGAATAGCCAGAGGATTTAATGCAGAGAGTCAGCTGGCTTAACACGGGCAGTCAGCGGGTTTAACGCAGAGAGTCAGCAATTTTAACGTGGGGAGTCTGGGGTTTAACGTGGGGTGTCAGGGGGTTTAACACGGGGATTCTGCTGGTTTAACACAATGAGTCATGCAGGATTGGCACAGGGAGTCTGTGGGTTTAACACAGAGGGTCAGTGGCTTACAGGTGCAGAGTCAGGGGGTTTAAAGCAGAGAGTCAGATGGCATAAAGAGGGGAGTCTGCGGATTTAACCCGGAAATTCATCAGCTTTAATAAAGGGAGATATTGTCTATAACATTGCGATTTAGCGGTTTAACATGGTGAATCAGTGGGATTAACATGGAGAGTCAGCAGGTTTAACATGACGAATCATCGGGTTTAACATGGGGAATCAGTGGGATTAACATGGGGAATCAGTGGGATTAACATGAGGAATCAGTGGGTTTAACATGAGGAATAAGCGGGTTTAACATGGGGAATCAGCGGGTTTAACATGGGGAATCAGCGGGTTTAACATGGGGAATCAATGGATTTAACATGAGGAATCAGTGGGTTTAATATGAGGAATCAGCGGGTTTAACATTGGGAATCAGTGTGTTTAACATAAGAAATCAATGGGTTTAACATGGGGATTCAGCCGGTTTAACATGGGGAATCCGTGGGTTTAACATGGGGAATGCGTGGGTTTTAACATGTGGAAACAGTGGGTTTAACATGAGGAATTAGCGGCTTTAAAATGGGGAATCAGTGGGTTTAACATGGGGAATCAGTGGGTTTAGCATGGAGAGTCAGCGGGTTTAACATGAGGAATCAGCGGGTTTAACATGTGGAATCAGTAGGTTTTACATGGGGAATCAGTGGATTTGACATGGGGAAATAGTGGGTTTAACATGGGGAATCGGTGGGTTTAACATGGTGAACCGGTGGGTTTAACATGAGGAATCAGTGGGTTTAACATGAGGAATCAGTGGGTTTAGCATGGAGAGTTAGCGGGTTTAACATGAGGAATCAGCGGGTTTAACGTGTGGAATCAGTAGGTTTTACATGGGGAATCAGTGGATTTGAAATGGGGAAATAGTGGGTTTAACATTGGTGAATCGGTGGGTTTAACATGGGGAATCGGTGGGTTTAACATGAGGAATCAGTGGGTTTAACATGGGGAATCAGCGGGTTTAACATGGGGTATCTGCGGGATTAACATGGGGAATCAGAGAGTTTAACATGGGGATAAAGAGGGTTTAACATGTGGAATCAGTGGTTTTAACATGGGGAATCAGTAGCTTTAAATTGGGGAATCAGTGGGTTTAATATGAGGAATCAGTTGGTTTAACATGAGGAATCAGTTGGTTTAACATGAGGAATCAGCGGGTTTAACATTGGGAATCAGTGGGTTTAACATGGGGAATCAGTGGGTTTAACATGAGCAATCAGTGGGTTTAACATGGGGAATCAGTGGGTTTAACAGGTGGAATCAGTGGGTTTAGCATCGGGAATCAGCGGGTTTAACATGGGGAATCAGTGGGTTTAACATGAGGAATCAGTGGGTTTATCAAGGCGAATCAGTGGGTTTAACATGGGGAATCAGTGGGTTTAAAATGGGGAATCAGCGGGTTTAACATGGAGAATCAGTGTGTTTAACATAAGAAATCAATGGGTTTAACATGGGGATTCAGCGGGTTTAACATGGGGAATCAGTGGGTTTAAAATGGGGAATCAGCGGGTTTAACATGGAGAATCAGTTTGTTTAACATAAGAAATCAATGGGTTTAACATGGGGATTCAGCCGGTTTAACATGGGGAATCAGTGGGTTTAACATGGGGAATCCGTGGGTTTTAACATGTGGAATCAGTGGGTTTAACATGAGGAATTAGCGGCTTTAAAATGGGGAATCAGTGGGTTTAACATGGGGATTCAGTGGGTTTAGCATGGAGAGTCAGCGGGTTTAACATGAGGAATCAGCGGGTTTAACATGTGGAATCAGTAGGTTTTACATGGGGAATCAGTGGATTTGACATAGGGAAATAGTGGGTTTAACATGGGGAATCGGTGGGTTTAACATGGGGAATCGGTGGGTTTAACATGAGGAATCAGTGGGTTTAACATGAGGAATCAGTGGGTTTAACATAGGGAATCAGTGGGTTTAACATGGGGATTCAGTGGGTTTGAGATGAGGTATCGGTGGGTTTAACATGGGGAATCAGTGGGTTTGAGATGAGGAACCAGTGGGTTTAACATGGGGAATCAGTGGGTTTAACATGGGCAATCAGCGGGTTTAACATGGGGAATCAGTGGATTTCACACGGAGTTTAAGGCAGGGAGTCAGCATGTTTAACGCGTGGAGTCTGTGGATTTAACATGGGGAGTTAGCCGGTTTAACAAGGGAGACAGCGATTTTAATGCTGGGAGTCAACGGTTTTAACACAGAGAGTCAGTGGGTTTAACAGGGGGACTCAATGGATTTAACGTGGGGTGTCAGCGGGTTTCATGCGGGGAGTCAGAGGGTTTAATACTGGGAGACTGTGGGTTTAACGCGGAGAGTCAGCAGTTTTAACGCGAGGAGTCTGGGGTTTAACATGGGGAGTCAGCGGGATTAACGTCGCGATTCTGTGGGTTTAACGCGGAGCGGCAGCGGGTTTCAGGTGAATAGCCAGAGGGTTTAATGCAGAGAGTCAGCTGGCTTAACACGGGCAGTCAGCGGGTTTAACGCAGAGAGTCAGCAATTTTAACGTGGGGAGTCTGGGGTTTAACGTGGGGTGTCAGGGGGTTTAACACGGGGATTCTGCTGGTTTAACACAATGAGTCATGCAGGATTGGCACAGGGAGTCTGTGGGTTTAACACAGAGGGTCAGTGGCTTACAGGTGCAGAGTCAGGGGGTTTAAAGCAGAGAGTCAGATGGCATAAAGAGGGGAGTCTGCGGATTTAACCCGGAAATTCATCAGCTTTAATAAAGGGAGATATTGTCTATAACATTGCGATTTAGCGGTTTAACATGGTGAATCAGTGGGTTTAACATGGAGAGTCAGCAGGTTTAACATGACGAATCATCGGGTTTAACATGGGGAATCAGTGGGATTAACATGGGGAATCAGTGGGATTAACATGAGGAATCAGTGGGTTTAACATGAGGAATAAGCGGGTTTAACATGGGGAATCAGCGGGTTTAACATGGGGAATCAGCGGGTTTAACATGGGGAATCAATGGATTTAACATGAGGAATCAGTGGGTTTAATATGAGGAATCAGCGGGTTTAACATTGGGAATCAGTGGGTTTAAGATGAGGAATCAGTGGATTTAACATTGGGAATCAGTGGGTTTAAGATGAGGAATCAGTGGATTTAACATGGAGAATAAGTGGGTTTAACATGGGGAATCAGTGGGTTTAATATGAGGAATAAGCGGGTTTAACATGGGGAATCAGTGGATGTAAGATGGGGAATCAGTGGGTTTAACATGGGGATTCAGTGGGTTTGAGATGAGGAATCAGTGGGTTTAACATGAGGAATCAGCGGGTTTAACATGGGGAATCAGAGGGTTTAACATGGGGCATCAGTGGGTTTAACATGAGCAATCAGTGGGTTTAACATGGGGAATCAGCGGGTTTTACAGGTGGAATCAGTGGGTTTAGCATCGGGAATCAGCGGGTTTAACATGGGGAATCAGTGGGTTTAACATGAGGAATCAGTGGGTTTATCAAGGCGAATCAGTGGGTTTAACATGGGGAATCAGTGGGTTTAACAGGAGGAATCAGTGGGTTTAACATGGGTAAAAAGCGGTTTTATCATGGGGAATCAGTGGGTTTAAAATGGGGAATCAGTGGGTTTAAAATGGGGAATCAGCGGGTTTAACATGGAGAATCAGTGTGTTTAACATAAGAAATCAATGGGTTTAACATGGGGATTCAGCCGGTTTAACATGGGGAATCCATGGGTTTAACATGGGGAATGCGTGGGTTTTAACATGTGGAATCAGTGGGTTTAACATGAGGAATTAGCGGCTTTAAAATGGGGAATCAGTGGGTTTAACATGGGGAATCAGTGGGTTTAGCATGGAGAGTCAGCGGGTTTAACATGAGGAATCAGCGGGTTTAACATGTGGAATCAGTAGGTTTTACATGGGGAATCAGTGGATTTGACATGGGGAAATAGTGGGTTTAACATGGGGAATCGGCGGGTTTAACATGGTGAACCGGTGGGTTTAACATGAGGAATCAGTGGGTTTAACATGAGGAATCAGTGGGTTTAGCATGGAGAGTTAGCGGGTTTAACATGAGGAATCAGCGGGTTTAACGTGTGGAATCAGTAGGTTTTACATGGGGAATCAGTGGATTTGAAATGGGGAAATAGTGGGTTTAACATTGGTGAATCGGTGGGTTTAACATGGGGAATCGGTGGGTTTAACATGAGGAATCAGTGGGTTTAACATGGGGAATCAGCGGGTTTAACATGGGGTATCTGCGGGATTAACATGGGGAATCAGAGAGTTTAACATGGGGATAAAGAGGGTTTAACATGTGGAATCAGTGGTTTTAACATGGGGAATCAGTGGGTTTAACATGGGGAATCACTGGGTTTAACATGGGGAATCAGTGGGTTTAACATGGGGATTCAGCGGGTTTAACATGGGGAATCAGTTGGTTAAACAAGGGGAATCAGTGGGTTTAACATGGGGAAACAGTGGGTTTAACATGGGGAATCAGTGGGTTTAACATGGGGAATCAGTGGTTTTAACATGGGGATTCAGCGGGTTTAAAATGGGGAATCAGTGGGTTTAGCATGGGGAATCATTGGGTTTAACATGGAGAATCAGTGTGTTTAACATAAGAAATCAATGGGTTTAACATGGGGATTCAGCCGGTTTAACATGGGGAATCAGTGGGTTTAAAATGGGGAATCAGCGTGTTTAACATGGAGAATCAGTTTGTTTAACATAAGAAATCAATGGGTTTAACATGGGGATTCAGCCGGTTTAACATGGGGAATCAGTGGGTTTAACATGGGGAATCCGTGGGTTTTAACATGTGCAATCAGTGGGTTTAACATGAGGAATTAGCGGCTTTAAAATGGGGAATCAGTGGGTTTAACATGGGGATTCAGTGGGTTTAGCATGGAGAGTCAGCGGGTTTAGCATGGAGAGTCAGCGGGTTTAATATGTGGAATCAGTAGGTTTTACATGGGGAATCAGTGGATTTGACATAGGGAAATAGTGGGTTTAACATGGGGAATCGGTGGGTTTAACATGGGGAATCGGTGGGTTTAACATGAGGAATCAGTGGGTTTAACATGAGGAATCAGTGGGTTTAACATGAGGAATCAGTTGGTTTAACATGTGGAATCAACGGGTTTCACATTGGGAATAAGTAGGTTTAAATTGGGGAATCAGTGGGTTTAACATGAGGAATCAGTTGGTTTAACATGAGGAATCGGTTGGTTTAACATGGGGAATCAGTGGGTTTAACATGGGGAATCAGTGGGTTTAACATGGGGAATCAGTGGGTTTAACATAGGGAATCAGTGGGTTTAACATGGGGATTCAGTGGGTTTGAGATGAGGTATCGGTGGGTTTAACATGGGGAATCAGTGGGTTTGAGAGGAGGAACCAGTGGGTTTAACATGGGGAATCAGTGGGTTTAACATGGGCAATCAGCGGGTTTAACATGGGGAATCAGTGGATTTCACACGGAGTTTAAGGCAGGGAGTCAGCATGTTTAACGCGTGGAGTCTGTGGATTTAACATGGGGAGTTAGCCGGTTTAACAAGGGAGACAGCGATTTTAATGCTGGGAGTCAACGGTTTTAACACAGAGAGTCAGTGGGTTTAACAGGGGGACTCAATGGATTTAACGTGGGGTGTCAGCGGGTTTCATGCGGGGAGTCAGAGGGTTTAATACTGGGAGACTGTGGGTTTAACGCGGAGAGTCAGCAGTTTTAACGCGAGGAGTCTGGGGTTTAACATGGGGAGTCAGCGGGATTAACGTCGCGATTCTGTGGGTTTAACGCGGAGCGGCAGCGGGTTTCAGGTGAATAGCCAGAGGGTTTAATGCAGAGAGTCAGCTGGCTTAACACGGGCAGTCAGCGGGTTTAACGCAGAGAGTCAGCAATTTTAACGTGGGGAGTCTGGGGTTTAACGTGGGGTGTCAGGGGGTTTAACACGGGGATTCTGCTGGTTTAACACAATGAGTCATGCAGGATTGGCACAGGGAGTCTGTGGGTTTAACACAGAGGGTCAGTGGCTTACAGGTGCAGAGTCAGGGGGTTTAAAGCAGAGAGTCAGATGGCATAAAGAGGGGAGTCTGCGGATTTAACCCGGAAATTCATCAGCTTTAATAAAGGGAGATATTGTCTATAACATTGCGATTTAGCGGTTTAACATGGTGAATCAGTGGGATTAACATGGAGAGTCAGCAGGTTTAACATGACGAATCATCGGGTTTAACATGGGGAATCAGTGGGATTAACATGGGGAATCAGTGGGATTAACATGAGGAATCAGTGGGTTTAACATGAGGAATAAGCGGGTTTAACATGGGGAATCAGCGGGTTTAACATGGGGAATCAGCGGGTTTAACATGGGGAATCAATGGATTTAACATGAGGAATCAGTGGGTTTAATATGAGGAATCAGCGGGTTTAACATTGGGAATCAGTGTGTTTAACATAAGAAATCAATGGGTTTAACATGGGGATTCAGCCGGTTTAACATGGGGAATCCGTGGGTTTAACATGGGGAATGCGTGGGTTTTAACATGTGGAAACAGTGGGTTTAACATGAGGAATTAGCGGCTTTAAAATGGGGAATCAGTGGGTTTAACATGGGGAATCAGTGGGTTTAGCATGGAGAGTCAGCGGGTTTAACATGAGGAATCAGCGGGTTTAACATGTGGAATCAGTAGGTTTTACATGGGGAATCAGTGGATTTGACATGGGGAAATAGTGGGTTTAACATGGGGAATCGGTGGGTTTAACATGGTGAACCGGTGGGTTTAACATGAGGAATCAGTGGGTTTAACATGAGGAATCAGTGGGTTTAGCATGGAGAGTTAGCGGGTTTAACATGAGGAATCAGCGGGTTTAACGTGTGGAATCAGTAGGTTTTACATGGGGAATCAGTGGATTTGAAATGGGGAAATAGTGGGTTTAACATTGGTGAATCGGTGGGTTTAACATGGGGAATCGGTGGGTTTAACATGAGGAATCAGTGGGTTTAACATGGGGAATCAGCGGGTTTAACATGGGGTATCTGCGGGATTAACATGGGGAATCAGAGAGTTTAACATGGAGATAAAGAGGGTTTAACATGTGGAATCAGTGGTTTTAACATGGGGAATCAGTAGCTTTAAATTGGGGAATCAGTGGGTTTAATATGAGGAATCAGTTGGTTTAACATGAGGAATCAGTTGGTTTAACATGAGGAATCAGCGGGTTTAACATTGGGAATCAGTGGGTTTAACATGGGGAATCAGTGGGTTTAACATGAGCAATCAGTGGGTTTAACATGGGGAATCAGTGGGTTTAACAGGTGGAATCAGTGGGTTTAGCATCGGGAATCAGCGGGTTTAACATGGGGAATCAGTGGGTTTAACATGAGGAATCAGTGGGTTTATCAAGGCGAATCAGTGGGTTTAACATGGGGAATCAGTGGGTTTAAAATGGGGAATCAGCGGGTTTAACATGGAGAATCAGTGTGTTTAACATAAGAAATCAATGGGTTTAACATGGGGATTCAGCGGGTTTAACATGGGGAATCAGTGGGTTTAAAATGGGGAATCAGCGGGTTTAACATGGAGAATCAGTTTGTTTAACATAAGAAATCAATGGGTTTAACATGGGGATTCAGCCGGTTTAACATGGGGAATCAGTGGGTTTAACATGGGGAATCCGTGGGTTTTAACATGTGGAATCAGTGGGTTTAACATGAGGAATTAGCGGCTTTAAAATGGGGAATCAGTGGGTTTAACATGGGGATTCAGTGGGTTTAGCATGGAGAGTCAGCGGGTTTAACATGAGGAATCAGCGGGTTTAACATGTGGAATCAGTAGGTTTTACATGGGGAATCAGTGGATTTGACATAGGGAAATAGTGGGTTTAACATGGGGAATCGGTGGGTTTAACATGGGGAATCGGTGGGTTTAACATGAGGAATCAGTGGGTTTAACATGAGGAATCAGTGGGTTTAACATGAGGAATCAGTTGGTTTAACATGCGGAATCAACGGGTTTCACATTGGGAATAAGTAGGTTTAAATTGGGGAATCAGTGGGTTTAACATGAGGAATCAGTTGGTTTAACATGAGGAATCAGTTGGTTTAACATGGGGAATCAGTGGGTTTAACATGGGGAATCAGTGGGTTTAACATGGGGAATCAGTGGGTTTAACATGGGGAATCGGTGGGTTTAACATGAGGAATCAGTGGGTTTAACATGAGGAATCAGTGGGTTTAACATGAGGAATCAGTTGGTTTAACATGCGGAATCAACGGGTTTCACATTGGGAATAAGTAGGTTTAAATTGGGGAATCAGTGGGTTTAACATGAGGAATCAGTTGGTTTAACATGAGGAATCAGTTGGTTTAACATGGGGAATCAGTGGGTTTAACATGGGGAATCAGTGGGTTTTACATGGGGAATCAGTGGGTTTGAGATGAGGAACCAGTGGGTTTAACATGGGGAATCAGTGGGTTTAACATGGGCAATCAGCGGGTTTAACATGGGGAATCAGTGGATTTCACACGGAGTTTAAGGCAGGGAGTCAGCATGTTTAACGCGTGGAGTCTGTGGATTTAGCATGGGGAGTTAGCCGGTTTAACAAGGGAGACAGCGATTTTAATGCTGGGAGTCAACGGTTTTAACACAGAGAGTCAGTGGGTTTAACAGGGGGACTCAATGGATTTAACGTGGGGTGTCAGCGGGTTTCATGCGGGGAGTCAGAGGGTTTAATACTGGGAGACTGTGGGTTTAACGCGGAGAGTCAGCAGTTTTAACGCGAGGAGTCTGGGGTTTAACATGGGGAGTCAGCGGGATTAACGTCGCGATTCTGTGGGTTTAACGCGGAGCGGCAGCGGGTTTCAGGTGAATAGCCAGAGGGTTTAATGCAGAGAGTCAGCTGGCTTAACACGGGCAGTCAGCGGGTTTAACGCAGAGAGTCAGCAATTTTAACGTGGGGAGTCTGGGGTTTAACGTGGGGTGTCAGGGGGTTTAACACGGGGATTCTGCTGGTTTAACACAATGAGTCATGCAGGATTGGCACAGGGAGTCTGTGGGTTTAACACAGAGGGTCAGTGGCTTACAGGTGCAGAGTCAGGGGGTTTAAAGCAGAGAGTCAGATGGCATAAAGAGGGGAGTCTGCGGATTTAACCCGGAAATTCATCAGCTTTAATAAAGGGAGATATTGTCTATAACATTGCGATTTAGCGGTTTAACATGGTGAATCAGTGGGTTTAACATGGAGAGTCAGCAGGTTTAACATGACGAATCATCGGGTTTAACATGGGGAATCAGTGGGATTAACATGGGGAATCAGTGGGATTAACATGAGGAATCAGTGGGTTTAACATGAGGAATAAGCGGGTTTAACATGGGGAATCAGCGGGTTTAACATGGGGAATCAGCGGGTTTAACATGGGGAATCAATGGATTTAACATGAGGAATCAGTGGGTTTAATATGAGGAATCAGCGGGTTTAACATTGGGAATCAGTGGGTTTAAGATGAGGAATCAGTGGATTTAACATTGGGAATCAGTGGGTTTAAGATGAGGAATCAGTGGATTTAACATGGAGAATAAGTGGGTTTAACATGGGGAATCAGTGGGTTTAATATGAGGAATAAGCGGGTTTAACATGGGGAATCAGTGGGTGTAAGATGGGGAATCAGTGGGTTTAACATGGGGATTCAGTGGGTTTGAGATGAGGAATCAGTGGGTTTAACATGAGGAATCAGCGGGTTTAACATGGGGAATCAGAGGGTTTAACATGGGGCATCAGTGGGTTTAACATGAGCAATCAGTGGGTTTAACATGGGGAATCAGCGGGTTTTACAGGTGGAATCAGTGGGTTTAGCATCGGGAATCAGCGGGTTTAACATGGGGAATCAGTGGGTTTAACATGAGGAATCAGTGGGTTTATCAAGGCGAATCAGTGGGTTTAACATGGGGAATCAGTGGGTTTAACAGGAGGAATCAGTGGGTTTAACATGGGTAAAAAGCGGTTTTATCATGGGGAATCAGTGGGTTTAAAATGGGGAATCAGTGGGTTTAAAATGGGGAATCAGCGGGTTTAACATGGAGAATCAGTGTGTTTAACATAAGAAATCAATGGGTTTAACATGGGGATTCAGCCGGTTTAACATGGGGAATCCATGGGTTTAACATGGGGAATGCGTGGGTTTTAACATGTGGAATCAGTGGGTTTAACATGAGGAATTAGCGGCTTTAAAATGGGGAATCAGTGGGTTTAACATGGGGAATCAGTGGGTTTAGCATGGAGAGTCAGCGGGTTTAACATGAGGAATCAGCGGGTTTAACATGTGGAATCAGTAGGTTTTACATGGGGAATCAGTGGATTTGACATGGGGAAATACTGGGTTTAACATGGGGAATCGGTGGGTTTAACATGGTGAACCGGTGGGTTTAACATGAGGAATCAGTGGGTTTAACATGAGGAATCAGTGGGTTTAGCATGGAGAGTTAGCGGGTTTAACATGAGGAATCAGCGGGTTTAACGTGTGGAATCAGTAGGTTTTACATGGGGAATCAGTGGATTTGAAATGGGGAAATAGTGGGTTTAACATTGGTGAATCGGTGGGTTTAACATGGGGAATCGGTGGGTTTAACATGAGGAATCAGTGGGTTTAACATGGGGAATCAGCGGGTTTAACATGGGGTATCTGCGGGATTAACATGGGGAATCAGAGAGTTTAACATGGGGATAAAGAGGGTTTAACATGTGGAATCAGTGGTTTTAACATGGGGAATCAGTGGGTTTAACATGGGGAATCACTGGGTTTAACATGGGGAATCAGTGGGTTTAACATGGGGATTCAGCGGGTTTAACATGGGGAATCAGTTGGTTAAACAAGGGGAATCAGTGGGTTTAACATGGGGAAACAGTGGGTTTAACATGGGGAATCAGTGGGTTTAACATGGGGAATCAGTGGTTTTAACATGGGGATTCAGCGGGTTTAAAATGGGGAATCAGTGGGTTTAGCATGGGGAATCATTGGGTTTAACATGGAGAATCAGTGTGTTTAACATAAGAAATCAATGGGTTTAACATGGGGATTCAGCCGGTTTAACATGGGGAATCAGTGGGTTTAAAATGGGGAATCAGCGGGTTTAACATGGAGAATCAGTTTGTTTAACATAAGAAATCAATGGGTTTAACATGGGGATTCAGCCGGTTTAACATGGGGAATCAGTGGGTTTAACATGGGGAATGCGTGGGTTTTAACATGTGCAATCAGTGGGTTTAACATGAGGAATTAGCGGCTTTAAAATGGGGAATCAGTGGGTTTAACATGGGGATTCAGTGGGTTTAGCATGGAGAGTCAGCGGGTTTAGCATGGAGAGTCAGCGGGTTTAATATGTGGAATCAGTAGGTTTTACATGGGGAATCAGTGGATTTGACATAGGGAAATAGTGGGTTTAACATGGGGAATCGGTGGGTTTAACATGGGGAATCGGTGGGTTTAACATGAGGAATCAGTGGGTTTAACATGAGGAATCAGTGGGTTTAACATGAGGAATCAGTTGGTTTAACATGTGGAATCAACGGGTTTTACATTGGGAATAAGTAGGTTTAAATTGGGGAATCAGTGGGTTTAACATGAGGAATCAGTTGGTTTAACATGAGGAATCAGTTGGTTTAACATGGGGAATCAGTGGGTTTAACATGGGGAATCAGTGGGTTTAACATGGGGAATCAGTGGGTTTAACATAGGGAATCAGTGGGTTTAACATGGGGATTCAGTGGGTTTGAGATGAGGTATCGGTGGGTTTAACATGGGGAATCAGTGGGTTTGAGAGGAGGAACCAGTGGGTTTAACATGGGGAATCAGTGGGTTTAACATGGGCAATCAGCGGGTTTAACATGGGGAATCAGTGGATTTCACACGGAGTTTAAGGCAGGGAGTCAGCATGTTTAACGCGTGGAGTCTGTGGATTTAACATGGGGAGTTAGCCGGTTTAACAAGGGAGAAAGCGATTTTAATGCTGGGAGTCAACGGTTTTAACACAGAGAGTCAGTGGGTTTAACAGGGGGACTCAATGGATTTAACGTGGGGTGTCAGCGGGTTTCATGCGGGGAGTCAGAGGGTTTAATACTGGGAGACTGTGGGTTTAACGCGGAGAGTCAGCAGTTTTAACGCGAGGAGTCTGGGGTTTAACATGGGGAGTCAGCGGGATTAACGTCGCGATTCTGTGGGTTTAACGCGGAGCGGCAGCGGGTTTCAGGTGAATAGCCAGAGGGTTTAATGCAGAGAGTCAGCTGGCTTAACACGGGCAGTCAGCGGGTTTAACGCAGAGAGTCAGCAATTTTAACGTGGGGAGTCTGGGGTTTAACGTGGGGTGTCAGGGGGTTTAACACGGGGATTCTGCTGGTTTAACACAATGAGTCATGCAGGATTGGCACAGGGAGTCTGTGGGTTTAACACAGAGGGTCAGTGGCTTACAGGTGCAGAGTCAGGGGGTTTAAAGCAGAGAGTCAGATGGCATAAAGAGGGGAGTCTGCGGATTTAACCCGGAAATTCATCAGCTTTAATAAAGGGAGATATTGTCTATAACATTGCGATTTAGCGGTTTAACATGGTGAATCAGTGGGATTAACATGGAGAGTCAGCAGGTTTAACATGACGAATCATCGGGTTTAACATGGGGAATCAGTGGGATTAACATGGGGAATCAGTGGGATTAACATGAGGAATCAGTGGGTTTAACATGAGGAATAAGCGGGTTTAACATGGGGAATCAGCGGGTTTAACATGGGGAATCAGCGGGTTTAACATGGGGAATCAATGGATTTAACATGAGGAATCAGTGGGTTTAATATGAGGAATCAGCGGGTTTAACATTGGGAATCAGTGTGTTTAACATAAGAAATCAATGGGTTTAACATGGGGATTCAGCCGGTTTAACATGGGGAATCCGTGGGTTTAACATGGGGAATGCGTGGGTTTTAACATGTGGAAACAGTGGGTTTAACATGAGGAATTAGCGGCTTTAAAATGGGGAATCAGTGGGTTTAACATGGGGAATCAGTGGGTTTAGCATGGAGAGTCAGCGGGTTTAACATGAGGAATCAGCGGGTTTAACATGTGGAATCAGTAGGTTTTACATGGGGAATCAGTGGATTTGACATGGGGAAATAGTGGGTTTAACATGGGGAATCGGTGGGTTTAACATGGTGAACCGGTGGGTTTAACATGAGGAATCAGTGGGTTTAACATGAGGAATCAGTGGGTTTAGCATGGAGAGTTAGCGGGTTTAACATGAGGAATCAGCGGGTTTAACGTGTGGAATCAGTAGGTTTTACATGGGGAATCAGTGGATTTGAAATGGGGAAATAGTGGGTTTAACATTGGTGAATCGGTGGGTTTAACATGGGGAATCGGTGGGTTTAACATGAGGAATCAGTGGGTTTAACATGGGGAATCAGCGGGTTTAACATGGGGTATCTGCGGGATTAACATGGGGAATCAGAGAGTTTAACATGGGGATAAAGAGGGTTTAACATGTGGAATCAGTGGTTTTAACATGGGGAATCAGTGGGTTTAACATGGGGAATCACTGGGTTTAACATGGGGAATCAGTGGGTTTAACATGGGGATTCAGCGGGTTTAACATGGGGAATCAGTTGGTTAAACAAGGGGAATCAGTGGGTTTAACATGGGGAAACAGTGGGTTTAACATGGGGAATCAGTGGGTTTAACATGGGGAATCAGTGGTTTTAACATGGGGATTCAGCGGGTTTAAAATGGGGAATCAGTGGGTTTAGCATGGGGAATCATTGGGTTTAACATGGAGAATCAGTGTGTTTAACATAAGAAATCAATGGGTTTAACATGGGGATTCAGCCGGTTTAACATGGGGAATCAGTGGGTTTAAAATGGGGAATCAGCGGGTTTAACATGGAGAATCAGTTTGTTTAACATAAGAAATCAATGGGTTTAACATGGGGATTCAGCCGGTTTAACATGGGGAATCAGTGGGTTTAACATGGGGAATCCGTGGGTTTTAACATGTGGAATCAGTGGGTTTAACATGAGGAATTAGCGGCTTTAAAATGGGGAATCAGTGGGTTTAACATGGGGATTCAGTGGGTTTAGCATGGAGAGTCAGCGGGTTTAACATGAGGAATCAGCGGGTTTAACATGTGGAATCAGTAGGTTTTACATGGGGAATCAGTGGATTTGACATAGGGAAATAGTGGGTTTAACATGGGGAATCGGTGGGTTTAACATGGGGAATCGGTGGGTTTAACATGAGGAATCAGTGGGTTTAACATGAGGAATCAGTGGGTTTAACATGAGGAATCAGTTGGTTTAACATGTGGAATCAACGGGTTTCACATTGGGAATAAGTAGGTTTAAATTGGGGAATCAGTGGGTTTAACATGAGGAATCAGTTGGTTTAACATGAGGAATCAGTTGGTTTAACATGGGGAATCAGTGGGTTTAACATGGGGAATCAGTGGGTTTAACATGGGGAATCAGTGGGTTTAACATAGGGAATCAGTGGGTTTAACATGGGGATTCAGTGGGTTTGAGATGAGGTATCGGTGGGTTTAACATGGGGAATCAGTGGGTTTGAGATGAGGAACCAGTGGGTTTAACATGGGGAATCAGTGGGTTTAACATGGGCAATCAGCGGGTTTAACATGGGGAATCAGTGGATTTCACACGGAGTTTAAGGCAGGGAGTCAGCATGTTTAACGCGTGGAGTCTGTGGATTTAACATGGGGAGTTAGCCGGTTTAACAAGGGAGACAGCGATTTTAATGCTGGGAGTCAACGGTTTTAACACAGAGAGTCAGTGGGTTTAACAGGGGGACTCAATGGATTTAACGTGGGGTGTCAGCGGGTTTCATGCGGGGAGTCAGAGGGTTTAATACTGGGAGACTGTGGGTTTAACGCGGAGAGTCAGCAGTTTTAACGCGAGGAGTCTGGGGTTTAACATGGGGAGTCAGCGGGATTAACGTCGCGATTCTGTGGGTTTAACGCGGAGCGGCAGCGGGGTTCAGGTGAATAGCCAGAGGGTTTAATGCAGAGAGTCAGCTGGCTTAACACGGGCAGTCAGCGGGTTTAACGCAGAGAGTCAGCAATTTTAACGTGGGGAGTCTGGGGTTTAACGTGGGGTGTCAGGGGGTTTAACACGGGGATTCTGCTGGTTTAACACAATGAGTCATGCAGGATTGGCACAGGGAGTCTGTGGGTTTAACACAGAGGGTCAGTGGCTTACAGGTGCAGAGTCAGGGGGTTTAAAGCAGAGAGTCAGATGGCATAAAGAGGGGAGTCTGCGGATTTAACCCGGAAATTCATCAGCTTTAATAAAGGGAGATATTGTCTATAACATTGCGATTTAGCGGTTTAACATGGTGAATCAGTGGGTTTAACATGGAGAGTCAGCAGGTTTAACATGACGAATCATCGGGTTTAACATGGGGAATCAGTGGGATTAACATGGGGAATCAGTGGGATTAACATGAGGAATCAGTGGGTTTAACATGAGGAATAAGCGGGTTTAACATGGGGAATCAGCGGGTTTAACATGGGGAATCAGCGGGTTTAACATGGGGAATCAATGGATTTAACATGAGGAATCAGTGGGTTTAATATGAGGAATCAGCGGGTTTAACATTGGGAATCAGTGGGTTTAAGATGAGGAATCAGTGGATTTAACATTGGGAATCAGTGGGTTTAAGATGAGGAATCAGTGGATTTAACATGGAGAATAAGTGGGTTTAACATGGGGAATCAGTGGGTTTAATATGAGGAATAAGCGGGTTTAACATGGGGAATCAGTGGGTGTAAGATGGGGAATCAGTGGGTTTAACATGGGGATTCAGTGGGTTTGAGATGAGGAATCAGTGGGTTTAACATGAGGAATCAGCGGGTTTAACATGGGGAATCAGAGGGTTTAACATGGGGCATCAGTGGGTTTAACATGAGCAATCAGTAGGTTTAACATGGGGAATCAGCGGGTTTTACAGGTGGAATCAGTGGGTTTAGCATCGGGAATCAGCGGGTTTAACATGGGGAATCAGTGGGTTTAACATGAGGAATCAGTGGGTTTATCAAGGCGAATCAGTGGGTTTAACATGGGGAATCAGTGGGTTTAACAGGAGGAATCAGTGGGTTTAACATGGGTAAAAAGCGGTTTTATCATGGGGAATCAGTGGGTTTAAAATGGGGAATCAGTGGGTTTAAAATGAGGAATCAGCGGGTTTAACATGGAGAATCAGTGTGTTTAACATAAGAAATCAATGGGTTTAACATGGGGATTCAGCCGGTTTAACATGGGGAATCCGTGGGTTTAACATGGGGAATGCGTGGGTTTTAACATGTGGAATCAGTGGGTTTAACATGAGGAATTAGCGGCTTTAAAATGGGGAATCAGTGGGTTTAACATGGGGAATCAGTGGGTTTAGCATGGAGAGTCAGCGGGTTTAACATGAGGAATCAGCGGGTTTAACATGTGGAATCAGTAGGTTTTACATGGGGAATCAGTGGATTTGACATGGGGAAATAGTGGGTTTAACATGGGGAATCGGTGGGTTTAACATGGTGAACCGGTGGGTTTAACATGAGGAATCAGTGGGTTTAACATGAGGAATCAGTGGGTTTAGCATGGAGAGTTAGCGGGTTTAACATGAGGAATCAGCGGGTTTAACGTGTGGAATCAGTAGGTTTTACATGGGGAATCAGTGGATTTGAAATGGGGAAATAGTGGGTTTAACATTGGTGAATCGGTGGGTTTAACATGGGGAATCGGTGGGTTTAACATGAGGAATCAGTGGGTTTAACATGGGGAATCAGCGGGTTTAACATGGGGATTCTATCGGTTTAACACGGAGAGGCAGCGGGTTTCAGGTGAATAGTCAGAGGATTTAATTCAGAGAGTCAGCTGGCTTAACACGGGCAGTCAGCGGGTTTAACGCAGAGAGTCAGCAATTTTAACGTGGGGAGTCTGGGGTTTAACGCGGGGTGTCAGCACGTCAAACATGGGGATTCTGTCGGTTTAACACAATGAGTCATGCAGGATTGGCACAGGGAGTCTGTGGGTTTAACACTGAGGGTCAGTGGGTTACAGGTGCAGAGTCAGGGGGTTGAAAGCAGAGAGTCAGATGGCATAAAGCGGGGAGTCTGCGGATTTAACGCGGAGAGTCAGCGGCTATAATAAGGGGAGACATTGTCTATAACATTGGGATTTAGCGGGTTTAACATGGGGAATCAGTGGGTTTTACGTGGTGAATGAGTGGGTTTAACATGGGGAATCAGTGGCTTTAACATGGGGAATAAGTTGGTTAAACATGAGGAATCAGCGGGTTTAACATGAGGAATCAGTGGGTTTAACATGAGGCATCAGTGGGTTTAACATGAGGAATCAGCGGGTTTAACAGGGGAATCAGTGGGTTTAACATGGGGAATCAGGGTGTTTAACATGGGGAATCAGGGGGTTTAACATGGGGAATCAGTGGGTTTAACATGGGGAATCAGTGGCTTTAACACGGGGACTCAATGGATTTAACGTGGGGAGTCAGCGGGTTTCATGCGGGGAGTCAGAGGGTTTAATACTGGGAGACTGTGGGTTTAACGCGGAGAGTCAGCAGTTTTAACGCGAGGAGTCTGGGGTTTAACATGGGGAGTCAGCGGGTTTAACGTAGGGATTCTGTGGGTTTAACGTGGAGAGTCAGCAGTTTTAACGCGAGGAGTCTGGGGTTTAACATGGGGAGTCAGCGGGTTTAACGTGGGGATTCTGTCGGTTTAACACGGAGAGGCAGCGGGTTTCAGGTGAATAGTCAGAGGCTTTAATGCAGAGAGTCAGCTGGCTTAACACGGGCAGTCAGCGGGTTTAACGCAGAGAGTCAGCAATTTTAACGTGGGGAGTCTGGGGTTTAACGCGGGGTGTCAGCACGTTAAACACGGGGATTCTGCCGGTTTAACACAATGAGTCATGCAGGATTGGCACAGGGAGTCTGTGTGTTTAACACAGAGGGTCAGTGGGTTACAAGTGCAGAGTCAGGGAGTTTAAAGCAGAGAGTCAGATGGCATAAAGCGGGGAGTCTGCGGATTTAACGCGGAGAGTCAGCGGCTATAATAAGGGGAGACATTGTCTATAACATTGGGATTTAGCGGGTTTAACATGGGGAATCAGTGGGTTTTACGTGGGGAATGAGTGGGTTTAACATGGGGAATCAGTGGCTTTAACATGGGGAATAAGTTGGTTTAACATGAGGAATCAGCGGGTTTAACATGAGGAATCAGTCGGTTTAACATGGGGAATCAGTGGGTTTAACATGAGGAATCAGCAGGTTTAATAGGGGAATCAGTGGGTTTAACATGGGGAATCAGGGTGTTTAACATGGGGAATCAGGGGGTTTAACATGGGCAATCAGTGGGTTTAACATGGGGAATCAGTGGGTTTAACATGGGGAATCAGTGCGTTTAAAAAGGGGAATCAGCGGGTTTAACATGGGGAATCAGTGGGTTTAACATGGGGAATCAGTGGGTTGAACATGGGGAATCAGCGGGTTTAACATGGGGAATCAGTGGGTTTAATATGAGGAATCAGGGGGTTTAATATGAGGAATCAGGGGGTTTAACATTGGGAATCAGTGGGATTAAGATGAGGAATCAGTGGATTTAACATTGGGAATCAGTGGGATTAAGATGAGGAATCAGTGGACTTAACATGGAGAATCAGTGGGTTTAACATGGGGAATCAGTGGGTTTAATATGAGGAATAAGCGGGTTTAACATGTGGAATCAGTGGGTGTAAGATGGGGAATCAGTGGGTTTAAGATGAGGAATCAGTGGGTTTAACATGGGGATTCAGTGGGTTTGAGATGAAGAATCAGTGGGTTTAACATGTGGAATCAGTGGGTTTAACATGACGAATCAGCGGGTTTAACATGGGGAATCAGTGGGATTAACATGGGGAATCAGTGGGATTAACATGAGGAATCAGTGGGTTTAACATGAGGAATAAGCGGGTTTAACATGGGGAATCAGCGGGTTTAACATGGGGAATCAGCGGGTTTAACATGGGGAATCAATGGATTTAACATGAGGAATCAGTGGGTTTAATATGAGGAATCAGCGGGTTTAACATTGGGAATCAGTGTGTTTAACATAAGAAATCAATGGGTTTAACATGGGGATTCAGCCGGTTTAACATGGGGAATCCGTGGGTTTAACATGGGGAATGCGTGGGTTTTAACATGTGGAAACAGTGGGTTTAACATGAGGAATTAGCGGCTTTAAAATGGGGAATCAGTGGGTTTAACATGGGGAATCAGTGGGTTTAGCATGGAGAGTCAGCGGGTTTAACATGAGGAATCAGCGGGTTTAACATGTGGAATCAGTAGGTTTTACATGGGGAATCAGTGGATTTGACATGGGGAAATAGTGGGTTTAACATGGGGAATCGGTGGGTTTAACATGGTGAACCGGTGGGTTTAACATGAGGAATCAGTGGGTTTAACATGAGGAATCAGTGGGTTTAGCATGGAGAGTTAGCGGGTTTAACATGAGGAATCAGCGGGTTTAACGTGTGGAATCAGTAGGTTTTACATGGGGAATCAGTGGATTTGAAATGGGGAAATAGTGGGTTTAACATTGGTGAATCGGTGGGTTTAACATGGGGAATCGGTGGGTTTAACATGAGGAATCAGTGGGTTTAACATGGGGAATCAGCGGGTTTAACATGGGGTATCTGCGGGATTAACATGGGGAATCAGAGAGTTTAACATGGGGATAAAGAGGGTTTAACATGTGGAATCAGTGGTTTTAACATGGGGAATCAGTGGGTTTAACATGGGGAATCACTGGGTTTAACATGGGGAATCAGTGGGTTTAACATGGGGATTCAGCGGGTTTAACATGGGGAATCAGTTGGTTAAACAAGGGGAATCAGTGGGTTTAACATGGGGAAACAGTGGGTTTAACATGGGGAATCAGTGGGTTTAACATGGGGAATCAGTGGTTTTAACATGGGGATTCAGCGGGTTTAAAATGGGGAATCAGTGGGTTTAGCATGGGGAATCATTGGGTTTAACATGGAGAATCAGTGTGTTTAACAGAAGAAATCAATGGGATTAACATGGGGATTCAGCCGGTTTAACATGGGGAATCAGTGGGTTTAAAATGGGGAATCAGCGGGTTTAACATGGAGAATCAGTTTGTTTAACATAAGAAATCAATGGGTTTAACATGGGGATTCAGCCGGTTTAACATGGGGAATCAGTGGGTTTAACATGGGGAATCCGTGGGTTTTAACATGTGCAATCAGTGGGTTTAACATGAGGAATTAGCGGCTTTAAAATGGGGAATCAGTGGGTTTAACATGGGGATTCAGTGGGTTTAGCATGGAGAGTCAGCGGGTTTAACATGAGGAATCAGCGGGTTTAACATGTGGAATCAGTAGGTTTTACATGGGGAATCAGTGGATTTGACATAGGGAAATAGTGGGTTTAACATGGGGAATCGGTGGGTTTAACATGGGGAATCGGTGGGTTTAACATGAGGAATCAGTGGGTTTAACATGAGGAATCAGTGGGTTTAACATGAGGAATCAGTTGGTTTAACATGTGGAATCAACGGGTTTCACATTGGGAATAAGTAGGTTTAAATTGGGGAATCAGTGGGTTTAACATGAGGAATCAGTTGGTTTAACATGAGGAATCAGTTGGTTTAACATGGGGAATCAGTGGGTTTAACATGGGGAATCAGTGGGTTTAACATGGGGAATCAGTGGGTTTAACATAGGGAATCAGTGGGTTTAACATGGGGATTCAGTGGGTTTGAGATGAGGTATCGGTGGGTTTAACATGGGGAATCAGTGGGTTTGAGAGGAGGAACCAGTGGGTTTAACATGGGGAATCAGTGGGTTTAACATGGGCAATCAGCGGGTTTAACATGGGGAATCAGTGGATTTCACACGGAGTTTAAGGCAGGGAGTCAGCATGTTTAACGCGTGGAGTCTGTGGATTTAACATGGGGAGTTAGCCGGTTTAACAAGGGAGACAGCGATTTTAATGCTGGGAGTCAACGGTTTTAACACAGAGAGTCAGTGGGTTTAACAGGGGGACTCAATGGATTTAACGTGGGGTGTCAGCGGGTTTCATGCGGGGAGTCAGAGGGTTTAATACTGGGAGACTGTGGGTTTAACGCGGAGAGTCAGCAGTTTTAACGCGAGGAGTCTGGGGTTTAACATGGGGAGTCAGCGGGATTAACGTCGCGATTCTGTGGGTTTAACGCGGAGCGGCAGCGGGGTTCAGGTGAATAGCCAGAGGGTTTAATGCAGAGAGTCAGCTGGCTTAACACGGGCAGTCAGCGGGTTTAACGCAGAGAGTCAGCAATTTTAACGTGGGGAGTCTGGGGTTTAACGTGGGGTGTCAGGGGGTTTAACACGGGGATTCTGCTGGTTTAACACAATGAGTCATGCAGGATTGGCACAGGGAGTCTATGGGTTTAACACAGAGGGTCAGTGGCTTACAGGTGCAGAGTCAGGGGGTTTAAAGCAGAGAGTCAGATGGCATAAAGAGGGGAGTCTGCGGATTTAACCCGGAAATTCATCAGCTTTAATAAAGGGAGATATTGTCTATAACATTGCGATTTAGCGGTTTAACATGGTGAATCAGTGGGATTAACATGGAGAGTCAGCAGGTTTAACATGACGAATCATCGGGTTTAACATGGGGAATCAGTGGGATTAACATGGGGAATCAGTGGGATTAACATGAGGAATCAGTGGGTTTAACATGAGGAATAAGCGGGTTTAACATGGGGAATCAGCGGGTTTAACATGGGGAATCAGCAGGTTTAACATGGGGAATCAATGGATTTAACATGAGGAATCAGTGGGTTTAATATGAGGAATCAGCGGGTTTAACATTGGGAATCAGTGGGTTTAAGATGAGGAATCAGTGGATTTAACATTGGGAATCAGTGGGTTTAAGATGAGGAATCAGTGGATTTAACATGGAGAATAAGTGGGTTTAACATGGGGAATCAGTGGGTTTAATATGAGGAATAAGCGGGTTTAACATGGGGAATCAGTGGGTGTAAGATGGGGAATCAGTGGGTTTAACATGGGGATTCAGTGGGTTTGAGATGAGGAATCAGTGGGTTTAACATGAGGAATCAGCGGGTTTAACATGGGGAATCAGAGGGTTTAACATGGGGCATCAGTGGGTTTAACATGAGCAATCAGTAGGTTTAACATGGGGAATCAGCGGGTTTTACAGGTGGAATCAGTGGGTTTAGCATCGGGAATCAGCGGGTTTAACATGGGGAATCAGTGGGTTTAACATGAGGAATCAGTGGGTTTATCAAGGCGAATCAGTGGGTTTAACATGGGGAATCAGTGGGTTTAACAGGAGGAATCAGTGGGTTTAACATGGGTAAAAAGCGGTTTTATCATGGGGAATCAGTGGGTTTAAAATGGGGAATCAGTGGGTTTAAAATGAGGAATCAGCGGGTTTAACATGGAGAATCAGTGTGTTTAACATAAGAAATCAATGGGTTTAACATGGGGATTCAGCCGGTTTAACATGGGGAATCCGTGGGTTTAACATGGGGAATGCGTGGGTTTTAACATGTGGAATCAGTGGGTTTAACATGAGGAATTAGCGGCTTTAAAATGGGGAATCAGTGGGTTTAACATGGGGAATCAGTGGGTTTAGCATGGAGAGTCAGCGGGTTTAACATGAGGAATCAGCGGGTTTAACATGTGGAATCAGTAGGTTTTACATGGGGAATCAGTGGAATTGACATGGGGAAATAGTGGGTTTAACATGGGGAATCGGTGGGTTTAACATGGTGAACCGGTGGGTTTAACATGAGGAATCAGTGGGTTTAACATGAGGAATCAGTGGGTTTAGCATGGAGAGTTAGCGGGTTTAACATGAGGAATCAGCGGGTTTAACGTGTGGAATCAGTAGGTTTTACATGGGGAATCAGTGGATTTGAAATGGGGAAATAGTGGGTTTAACATTGGTGAATCGGTGGGTTTAACATGGGGAATCGGTGGGTTTAACATGAGGAATCAGTGGGTTTAACATGGGGAATCAGCGGGTTTAACATGGGGATTCTATCGGTTTAACACTGAGAGGCAGCGGGTTTCAGGTGAATAGTCAGAGGATTTAATTCAGAGAGTCAGCTGGCTTAACACGGGCAGTCAGCGGGTTTAACGCAGAGAGTCAGCAATTTTAACGTGGGGAGTCTGGGGTTTAACGCGGGGTGTCAGCACGTCAAACATGGGGATTCTGTCGGTTTAACACAATGAGTCATGCAGGATTGGCACAGGGAGTCTGTGGGTTTAACACTGAGGGTCAGTGGGTTACAGGTGCAGAGTCAGGGGGTTGAAAGCAGAGAGTCAGATGGCATAAAGCGGGGAGTCTGCGGATTTAACGCGGAGAGTCAGCGGCTATAATAAGGGGACACATTGTCTATAACATTGGGATTTAGCGGGTTTAACATGGGGAATCAGTGGCTTTAACATGGGGAATAAGTTGGTTAAACATGAGGAATCAGCGGGTTTAACATGAGGAATCAGTGGGTTTAACATGAGGCATCAGTGGGTTTAACATGAGGAATCAGCGGGTTTAACAGGGGAATCAGTGGGTTTAACATGGGGAATCAGGGTGTTTAACATGGGGAATCAGGGGGTTTAACATGGGGAATCAGTGGGTTTAACATGGGGAATCAGTGGCTTTAACACGGGGACTCAATGGATTTAACGTGGGGAGTCAGCGGGTTTCATGCGGGGAGTCAGAGGGTTTAATACTGGGAGACTGTGGGTTTAACGCGGAGAGTCAGCAGTTTTAACGCGAGGAGTCTGGGGTTTAACATGGGGAGTCAGCGGGTTTAACGTAGGGATTCTGTGGGTTTAACGTGGAGAGTCAGCAGTTTTAACGCGAGGAGTCTGGGGTTTAACATGGGGAGTCAGCGGGTTTAACGTGGGGATTCTGTCGGTTTAACACGGAGAGGCAGCGGGTTTCAGGTGAATAGTCAGAGGCTTTAATGCAGAGAGTCAGCTGGCTTAACACGGGCAGTCAGCGGGTTTAACGCAGAGAGTCAGCAATTTTAACGTGGGGAGTCTGGGGTTTAACGCGGGGTGTCAGCACGTTAAACACGGGGATTCTGCAGGTTTAACACAATGAGTCATGCAGGATTGGCACAGGGAGTCTGTGTGTTTAACACAGAGGGTCAGTGGGTTACAGATGCAGAGTCAGGGAGTTTAAAGCAGAGAGTCAGATGGCATAAAGCGGGGAGTCTGCGGATTTAACGCGGAGAGTCAGCGGCTATAATAAGGGGAGACATTGTCTATAACATTGGGATTTAGCGGGTTTAACATGGGGAATCAGTGGGTTTTACGTGGGGAATGAGTGGGTTTAACATGGGGAATCAGTGGCTTTAACATGGGGAATAAGTTGGTTTAACATGAGGAATCAGCGGGTTTAACATGAGGAATCAGTGGGTTTAACATGGGGAATCAGTGGGTTTAACATGAGGAATCAGCAGGTTTAATAGGGGAATCAGTGGGTTTAACATGGGGAATCAGGGTGTTTAACATGGGGAATCAGGGGGTTTAACATGGGCAATCAGTGGGTTTAACATGGGGAATCAGTGGGTTTAACATGGGGAATCAGTGCGTTTAACAAGGGGAATCAGCGGGTTTAACATGGGGAATCAGTGGGTTTAACATGGGGAATCAGTGGGTTGAACATGGGGAATCAGCGGGTTTAACATGGGGAATCAGTGGGTTTAATATGAGGAATCAGGGGGTTTAATATGAGGAATCAGGGGGTTTAACATTGGGAATCAGTGGGATTAAGATGAGGAATCAGTGGATTTCACACGGAGTTTAACGCAGGGAGTCAGCATGTTTAATGCGGGGTGTCGTTGGATTTAGCACTGGGAGTTAGCCGGTTTAACAAGGGGAGACAGCGGGTTTAATGCTGGGAGTCAACGGTTTTAACACAGAGAGTCAGTGGCTTTAACGTGGGGAGTCAATGGATTTAACGTGGGGAGTCAGCGGGTTTCATGCGGGGAGTCAGAGGGTTTAATACTGGGATAATGCAGGTTTATAGCGGAGAGTCAGTAGTTTTAACGCGAGGAGTCTAAGGTTTAACATGGGAAGTCAGTGGGTTTAACATTGGGAATCAGTGGCTTTAAGATGAGGAATCAGTGGATTTAACATGGAGAATAAGTGGGTTTAACATGGGGAATCAGTGGGTTTAATATGAGGAATAA
Source organism: Cetorhinus maximus (assembly GCF_964194155.1). Taxonomy (NCBI): domain Eukaryota; kingdom Metazoa; phylum Chordata; class Chondrichthyes; order Lamniformes; family Cetorhinidae; genus Cetorhinus; species Cetorhinus maximus. Next base: position 30,664 of record NW_027598676.1, read on the forward strand.
GCGGGTTTAACATGGGGAATCAGTGGGTGTAAGATGGGGAATCAGTGGGTTTAACATGGGGATTCAGTGGGTTTGAGATGAGGAATCAGTGGGTTTAACATGAGGAATCAGCGGGTTTAACATGGGGAATCAGAGGGTTTAACATGGGGCATCAGTGGGTTTAACATGAGCAATCAGTAGGTTTAACATGGGGAATCAGCGGGTTTTACAGGTGGAATCAGTGGGTTTAGCATCGGGAATCAGCGGGTTTAACATGGGGAATCAGTGGGTTTAACATGAGGAATCAGTGGGTTTATCAAGGCGAATCAGTGGGTTTAACATGGGGAATCAGTGGGTTTAACAGGAGGAATCAGTGGGTTTAACATGGGTAAAAAGCGGTTTTATCATGGGGAATCAGTGGGTTTAAAATGGGGAATCAGTGGGTTTAAAATGAGGAATCAGCGGGTTTAACATGGAGAATCAGTGTGTTTAACATAAGAAATCAATGGGTTTAACATGGGGATTCAGCCGGTTTAACATGGGGAATCCGTGGGTTTAACATGGGGAATGCGTGGGTTTTAACATGTGGAATCAGTGGGTTTAACATGAGGAATTAGCGGCTTTAAAATGGGGAATCAGTGGGTTTAACATGGGGAATCAGTGGGTTTAGCATGGAGAGTCAGCGGGTTTAACATGAGGAATCAGCGGGTTTAACATGTGGAATCAGTAGGTTTTACATGGGGAATCAGTGGATTTGACATGGGGAAATAGTGGGTTTAACATGGGGAATCGGTGGGTTTAACATGGTGAACCGGTGGGTTTAACATGAGGAATCAGTGGGTTTAACATGAGGAATCAGTGGGTTTAGCATGGCGAGTTAGCGGGTTTAACATGAGGAATCAGCGGGTTTAACGTGTGGAATCAGTAGGTTTTACATGGGGAATCAGTGGATTTGAAATGGGGAAATAGTGGGTTTAACATTGGTGAATCGGTGGGTTTAACAGGGGGAAACAGTGGGTTTAAAATGGGGAATCAGTGTGTTTAACATGGCGAATCAGTGGGTTTAACATGGGGAATCAGTGGGTTTTACATGGGGAATCAGCGGGTTTAACATGAGGAATCAGCGGGTTGACCATGGGGAGTCAGCGGGTTTCATGCGGGGAGTCAGAGGGTTTAATACTGGGATAATGCAGGTTTATAGCGGAGAGTCAGTAGTTTTAACGCGAGGAGTCTAAGGTTTAACATGGGAAGTCAGTGGGTTTAACATTGGGAATCAGTGGCTTTAAGATGAGGAATCAGTGGATTTAACATGGAGAATCAGTGGGTTTAACATGGGGAATCAGTGGGTTTAACATGGCGAATCAGTGGGTTTAAGATGGGGATTCAGTGGGTTTGAGATGAGGAATCAGTATGTTTAACATGGGGAATCAGTGGGTTTGAGATGAGGAATCAGTGGGTTTAACATGGGGAATCAGTGGGTTTAACATGGGGAATCAGTGGGTTTAACATGGGGAATCAGTGGGTTTAAGATGGGGATTCAGTGGGTTTGAGATGAGGAATCAGTATGTTTAACATGGGGAATCAGTGGGTTTGAGATGAGGAATCAGTGGGTTTAACATGGGGAATCAGTGGGTTTAACATGGGGAATCAGTGGCTTTAACATGGGGAATCAGTGGGTTTAACATGGGGAATCAGTGGCTTTCACATGGGGACTCAATGGATTTAACGTGGGGAGTCAGCGGGTTTCATGCGGGGAATCAGAGGGTTTAATACTGGGAGACTGTAGGTTTAATGCGGAGAGTCAGCAGTTTTAACGCGAGGAGTCTGGGGTTTAACATGGGGAGTCAGCGGGTGTAACGCGGGGATTCTATCGGTTTAACACGGAGAGGCAGCGGGTTTCAGGTGAATAGTCAGAGGGTTTAATTCAGAGAGTCAGCTGGCTTAACACGGGCAGTCAGCGGGTTTAACGCAGAGAGTCAGCAATTTTAACGTGGGGAGTCTGGGGTTTAACGCGGGGTGTCAGCACGTTAAACACGGGGATTCTGTCGGTTTAACACAATGAGTCATGCAGGATTGGCACAGGGAGTCTGTGGGTTTAACACTGAGGGTCAGTGGGTTACAGGTGCAGAGTCAGGGGGTTTAAAGCAGAGAGTCAGATGGCATAAAGCGGGGAGTCTGCGGATTTAACGCGGAGAGTCAGCGGCTATAATAAGGGGAGACATTGTCTATAACATTGGGATTTAGCGGGTTTCACATGGGGAATCAGTGGGTTTTACGTGGTGAATGAGTGGGTTTAACATGGGGAATCAGTGGCTTTAACATGGGGAATAAGTTGGTTAAACATGAGGAATCAGCGGGTTTAACATGAGGAATCAGTGGGTTTAACATGAGGCATCAGTGGGTTTAACATGAGGAATCAGCGGGTTTAACAGGGGAATCAGTGGGTTTAACATGGGGAATCAGGGGGTTTAACATGGGGAATCAGGGGGTTTAACATGGGGAATCAGTGGGTTTAACATGGGGAATCAGTGGCTTTAACACGGGGACTCAATGGATTTAACGTGGGGAGTCAGCGGGTTTCATGCGGGGAGTCAGAGGGTTTAATACTGGGAGACTGTGGGTTTAACGCGGAGAGTCAGCAGTTTTAACGCGAGGAGTCTGGGGTTTAACATGGGGAGTCAGCGGGTTTAACGTAGGGATTCTGTGGGTTTAACGTGGAGAGTCAGCAGTTTTAACGCGAGGAGTCTGGGGTTTAACATGGGGAGTCAGCGGGTTTAACGTGGGGATTCTGTCGGTTTAACACGGAGAGGCAGCGGGTTTCAGGTGAATAGTCAGAGGCTTTAATGCAGAGAGTCAGCTGGCTTAACACGGGCAGTCAGCGGGTTTAACGCAGAGAGTCAGCAATTTTAACGTGGGGAGTCTGGGGTTTAACGCGGGGTGTCAGCACGTTAAACACGGGGATTCTGCCGGTTTAACACAATGAGTCATGCAGGATTGGCACAGGGAGTCTGTGTGTTTAACACAGAGGGTCAGTGGGTTACAGGTGCAGAGTCAGGGAGTTTAAAGCAGAGAGTCAGATGGCATAAAGCGGGGAGTCTGCGGATTTAACGCGGAGAGTCAGCGGCTATAATAAGGGGAGACATTGTCTATAACATTGGGATTTAGCGGGTTTAACATGGGGAATCAGTGGGTTTTACGTGGGGAATGAGTGGGTTTAACATGGGGAATCAGTGGCTTTAACATGGGGAATAAGTTGGTTTAACATGAGGAATCAGCGGGTTTAACATGAGGAATCAGTGGGTTTAACATGGGGAATCAGTGGGTTTAACATGAGGAATCAGCAGGTTTAACAGGGGAATCAGTGGGTTTAACATGGGGAATCAGGGGGTTTAACATGGGGAATCAGGGGGTTTAACATGGGCAATCAGTGGGTTTAACATGGGGAATCAGTGGGTTTAACATGGGGAATCAGTGCGTTTAACAAGGGGAATCAGCGGGTTTAACATGGGGAATCAGTGGGTTTAACATGGGGAATCAGTGGGTTGAACATGGGGAATCAGCGGGTTTAACATGGGGAATCAGCGGGTTTAACATGAGGAATCAGTGGGTTTAACATGAGGAATCAGTGGGTTTAATATGAGGAAGCAGGGGGTATAACATTGGGAATCAGTGGGACTAAGATGAGGAATCAGTGGATTTAACATTGGGAATCAGTGGGTTTAAGATGAGGAATCAGTGGACTTAACATGGAGAATCAGTGGGTTTAACATGGGGAATCAGTGGGTTTAACATGGGGAATTAGGGGGTTTAACATGGGGAATCAGTGGGTTTAACAAGGGGAATCAGTGGGTTTAACATGGGGAAGCAGTGCGTTTAACAAGGGGAATCAGCGGGTTTAACATGGGGATTCAGTGGGTTTAACATGGGGAATCAGTGGGTTTAACATGAGGAAACAGCAGGTTTAACAGGGGAATCAGTGGGTTTAACATGGGGAATCAGGGGGTTTAACATGGGGAATCAGGGGGTTTAACATGGCCAATCAGTGGGTTTAACATGGGGAATCAGTGGGTTTAACATGGGGAATCAGTGCGTTTAACAAGGGGAATCAGCGGGTTTAACATGGGGAATCAGTGGGTTTAACATGGGGAATCAGTGGGTTGAACATGGGGAATCAGCGGGTTTAACATGGGGAATCAGCGGGTTTAACATGAGGAATCAGTGGCTTTAACATGAGGAATCAGTGGGTTTAATATGAGGAAGCAGGGGGTATAACATTGGGAATCAGTGGGACTAAGATGAGGAATCAGTGGATTTAACATTGGGAATCAGTGGGTTTAAGATGAGGAATCAGTGGACTTAACATGGAGAATCAGTGGGATTAACATGGGGAATCAGTGGGTTTAACATGGGGAATTAGGGGGATTAACATGGGGAATCAGTGGGTTTAACAAGGGGAATCAGTGGGTTTAACATGGGGAATGAGTGCGTTTAACAAGGGGAATCAGCGGGTTTAACATGGGGAATCAGTGGGTTTAACATGGGAATCATTGGGTTTAACACGAGGAATCAGTGGGTTTAATATGAGGAATCGGGGGTTTAACATTGGGAATCAGTGGGATTAAGATGAGGAATCAGTGGATTTAACATTGGGAATCAGTGGGATTAAGATGAGGAATCAGTGGACTTAACATGGAGAATCAGTGGGTTTAACATGGGGAATCAGTGCGTTTAATATGAGGAATAAGCGGGTTTAACATGTGGAATCAGTGGGTGTAAGATGGGGAATCAGTGGGTTTAAGATGAGGAATCAGTGGGTTTAACATGGGGATTCAGTGGGTTTGAGATGAAGAATCAGTGGGTTTAACATGTGGAATCAGTGGGTTTAACATGGGGAATCAGCGGGTTTAACATGGGGATTCAGCGGTTTTAACATGGGGAATCAGCGGTTTTAACATGGGGAATCAGTGGGTTTAACATGGGGAATCAGCGGGTTTAACATGGGGAATCAGCGGGTTTAACACGGGGAATCAGCGGTTTTAACATGGGAAATCAGCGGTTTTTACATGGGGAATCAGTGGGTTTAACATGGGGAATCAGCGGGTTTAACATGGGGAATCAGCGGGTTTAACATGAGGAATCAGTTGGTTTAACATGAGGAATCAGTGGGTTTAATATGAGGAATCAGGGGGTTTAACATTGGGAATCAGTGGGATTAAGATGAGCAATCAGTGGATTTAACATTGGGAATCAGTGGGATTAAGATGAGGAATCAGTGGACTTAACATGGAGAATCAGTGGGTTTAACATGGGGAATCAGTGGGTTTAATATGAGGAATAAGCGGGTTTAACATGTGGAATCAGTGGGTGTAAGATGGGGAATCAGTGGGTTTAAGATGAGGAATCAGTGGGTTTAACATGGGGATTCAGTGGGTTTGAGATGAAGAATCAGTGGGTTTAACATGTGGAATCAGTGGGTTTAACATGGGGAATCAGCGGGTTTAACATGGGGAATCAGCGGGTTTAACATGGGGAATCAGCGGTTTTAACATGGGGAATCAGTGGGTTTAACATGGGGAATCAGCGGGTTTAACATGGGGAATCAGCGGGTTTAACACGGGGAATCAGCGGTTTTAACATGGGAAATCAGCGGTTTTTACATGGGGAATCAGTGGGTTTAACATGGGGAATCAGCGGGTTTAACATGGGAAATCAGTGAATTTCACATGGAGTTTAACGCAGGGAGTCAGCATGTTTAATGCGGGGTGTCGTTGGATTTAGCACTGGGAGTTAGCCGGTTTAACAAGGGGAGACAGCGGGTTTAATGCTGGGAGTCAACGGTTTTAACACAGAGAGTCAGTGGCTTTAACGTGGGGAGTCAATGGATTTAACGTGGGGAGTCAGCGGGTTTCATGCGGGGAGTCAGAGGGTTTAATACTGGGATAATGCAGGTATATAGCGGAGAGTCAGTAGTTTTAACGCGAGGAGTCTAAGGTTTAACATGGGAAGTCAGCGGGTTTAACATTGGGAATCAGTGGGTTTAAGATGAGGAATCAGTGGATTTAACATGGACAATCAGTGGGTTTAACATGGGGAATCAGTGGGTTTAACATGGGGAATCAGTGGGTTTAAGATGGGGATTCAGTGGGTTTGAGATGAGGAATCAGTATGTTTAACATGGGGAATCAGTGGGTTTGAGATGAGGAATCAGTGGGTTTAACATGGGCAATCAGTGGGTTTAACATGGGGAATCAGTGGGTTTAACATGGGGAATCAGTACGTTTAACAAGGGGAATCAGCGGGTTTAACATGGGGAATCAGTGGGTTTAACGTGGGGAATCAGTGGGTTGAACATGGGGAATCAGCGGGTTTAACATGGGGAATCAGCGGGTTTAACATGAGGAATCAGTGGGTTTAACATGAGGAATCAGTGGGTTTAATATGAGGAAGCAGGGGGTATAAAATTGGGAATCAGTGGGACTAAGATGAGGAATCAGTGGATTTAACATTGGGAATCAGTGGGTTTAAGATGAGGAATCAGTGGACTTAACATGGAGAATCAGTGGGTTTAACATGGGGAATTAGGGGGTTTAACATGGGGAATCAGTGGGTTTAACAAGGGGAATCAGTGGGTTTAACATGGGGAAGCAGTGCGTTTAACAAGGGGAATCAGCGGGTTTAACATGGGGAATCAGTGGGTTTAACATGGGGAATCAGTGGGTTTAACATGAGGAAACAGCAGGTTTAACAGGGGAATCAGTGGGTTTAACATGGGGAATCAGGGGGTTTAACATGGGGAATCAGGGGGTTTAACATGGCCAATCAGTGGGTTTAACATGGGGAATCAGTGGGTTTAACATGGGGAATCAGTGCGTTTAACAAGGGAATCAGCGGGTTTAACATGGGGAATCAGTGGGTTTAACATGGGGAATCAGTGGGTTGAACATGGGGAATCAGCGGGTTTAACATGGGGAATCAGCGGGTTTAACATGAGGAATCAGTGGGTTTAACATGAGGAATCAGTGGGTTTAATATGAGGAAGCAGGGGGTATAACATTGGGAATCAGTGGGACTAAGATGAGGAATCAGTGGATTTAACATTGGGAATCAGTGGGTTTAAGATGAGGAATCAGTGGACTTAACATGGAGAATCAGTGGGATTAACATGGGGAATCAGTGGGTTTAACATGGGGAATTAGGGGGATTAACATGGGGAATCAGTGGGTTTAACAAGGGGAATCAGTGGGTTTAACATGGGGAATCAGTGCGTTTAACAAGGGGAATCAGCGGGTTTAACATGGGGAATCAGTGGGTTTAACATGGGGAATCATTGGGTTTAACATGAGGAATCAGTGGGTTTAATATGAGGAATCGGGGGTTTAACATTGGGAATCAGTGGGATTAAGATGAGGAATCAGTGGATTTAACATTGGGAATCAGTGGGATTAAGATGAGGAATCAGTGGACTTAACATGGAGAATCAGTGGGTTTAACATGGGGAATCAGTGCGTTTAATATGAGGAATAAGCGGGTTTAACATGTGGAATCAGTGGGTGTAAGATGGGGAATCAGTGGGTTTAAGATGAGGAATCAGTGGGTTTAACATGGGGATTCAGTGGGTTTGAGATGAAGAATCAGTGGGTTTAACATGTGGAATCAGTGGGTTTAACATGGGGAATCAGCGGGTTTAACATGGGGAATCAGCGGTTTTAACATGGGGAATCAGCGGTTTTAACATGGGGAATCAGTGGGTTTAACATGGGGAATCAGCGGGTTTAACATGGGGAATCAGCGGTTTTAACACGGGGAATCAGCGGTTTTAACATGGGAAATCAGCGGTTTTTACATGGGGAATCAGTGGGTTTAACATGGGGAATCAGCGGGTTTAACATGGGGAATCAGCGGGTTTAACATGAGGAATCAGTTGGTTTAACATGAGGAATCAGTGGGTTTAATATGAGGAATCAGGGGGTTTAACATTGGGAATCAGTGGGATTAAGATGAGCAATCAGTGGATTTAACATTGGGAATCAGTGGGATTAAGATGAGGAATCAGTGGACTTAACATGGAGAATCAGTGGGTTTAACATGGGGAATCAGTGGGTTTAATATGAGGAATAAGCGGGTTTAACATGTGGAATCAGTGGGTGTAAGATGGGGAATCAGTGGGTTTAAGATGAGGAATCAGTGGGTTTAACATGGGGATTCAGTGGGTTTGAGATGAAGAATCAGTGGGTTTAACATGTGGAATCAGTGGGTTTAACATGG
>NW_027598677.1:0-38901 GCF_964194155.1 Cetorhinus maximus
CTGGCAGGTTAAAGGGACAGAGAGTGAGATCACGGGGAGGTTAAAGGGACAGTGAGCGAGATCACGGGGAGGTAAAAGGGACAGAGAGTGAGAGCACGGGGAGGTTAAAGGGACAGGGAGTGAGATCGCGGGTAGGTTAACGGGACAAAGTGTGAGATCACGGGGATGTTAAAGGGACAGAGAGTGATATCACGGTGAGTTTGAAGGAACAGAGAGTGAGAACACGGGGAGTTTAAAGGGAAAGACAGAGATCACTGGGAGGTTAAAGGGACAGAGAGAGAGATCACCGTGAGGTTAAAGCGACAGAGAGGGATCACGGATTTTTTAAAGGGACAGAGAGGGATCACGGGGTGGTTAAATGGACAGAGATTGAGGGCACGGGGAGGTTAAAGGGACAGAGAGTGAGATCACGGGGAGTTTAAAGGGACAGAGAGTGTGATCACGGGGAGGTTAAAGGGACAGAGAGACCGATCACGGGGAGGATAAAGGGACATGGAGAGATTACGGGTAGGTTAAAGCGACAGAGAGGGATCACATGTAGGTTAAAGGGACAGAGATTGAGGGCACGGGGAGGTTAAAGGGACAGAGAGTGAGATCACGGGGAGTTTAAAGGGACAGAGAGTGAGATCACGGGAAGATTAAATGGACAGAGTGAGATCACTGGGACGTTAAAGGGACAGAGATTGGGATCACGGGGAGGTTAAAGGGACAGAGAGAGAGATCACGGGGCGGTTAAAGGGACAGAGAGTTAGATCACGGGGAAGTTAAAGGAACAGAGAGTGAGATTACGGGGTGGTTAAAGGGACAGAGTTAGTTGATTGGTAGGTTAAATGGACAGAGAGTGAGATCACGGGGAGGTTAAAGGGACAGAGATTGAGATCACGGGGAGGATAAAGGGACAGAGAGTGAGATCACGGGAAAGTTAAGGCGACATAGAGTGAGATCAGGGGCAGGTTAAGGTGAGAGAGAGTGAGATCACGGGGAGGTTAAAGGGACAGAGATTGGGATCACGGGGAGTTTAAAGGGACAGACAATGAGATCATGGGCAGGTTACAGGGACAGAGAGTGAGATCACGGGGTGGTTAAAGGGACAGAGAGTTAGATGACGGTAAGGTTAAATGGACAGACAGTGATATCACGGGGAGGTTAATGGGACAGAGAGTGAGATCATGGGGAGGTTAAAGGGACAGAGAGTGAGTTCACTGGCAGGTTAATGGGAAAGAGAGTTAGATGACGGGGAGGTTAAATGGACAGACAGTGAGATCACGGGGAGGTTAAAGGGACAGAGATTGAGATCACCGGAAGGTTAAAGGGACAGAGAGTGAGATCAAGGGGAGGTTAAAGGGATCGAAAGTTAGTTGACGGGGAGATTAAATGGACAGAGCGTGAGATCATGGGGAGGTTAAAGGGTCAGAGACTGAGATCACGGGGAGGTTAAAGGGACAGAGAGTGAGATCACGGGGAGGTTAAAGGGACAGAGAGTGAGATCACGGGGAGGTTAATGGGACAGAGAGTGAGAACACGGGAAGGTTAAAGTGACAGTGAGTGAGATCAAGGGGAGGTTAAAGGGACAGAGAGTGAGATCAGTGTAAGTTTAAAGGGTCAGAGATTGAGATCACGGGAAGGTTTACGGGACAGAGAGTGAGATCACAAGGAGGTTAATGGGACAGAGAGTGAGATCACGGGGAATTTAAAGGGACAGACAATGAGATCACGGGCAGGTTAAAGGGACAGAGAGTGAGATCACGGGGAGTTTAAAGGGACAGAGAATGTGATCTTGGGGAGGTTAAAGGGACAGAGAGTGAGATCACGGGAAGTTTAAAGGGACAGAGAGTGAGATCACGGGGAGGTTAAAAGGACGGAGAGAGTTAACGGGCAGGTTAAAGCGACAGAGTGAGATCACGGGGAGGTTAAAGGGACAGAGAATGAGATCACCGGGAGGTTAAAGGGACAGAGAGTGAGAATACCTGGAGGTTAAATGGACAGATAGTGAGATCACGGGGAGGTTAAAGGGATAGAGTGTGAGATCACGGGGAGTTTAAAGGGACAGACAATGAAACCATGGGCAGGTTAAAGGGACAGTGAGTGATTTCGCCGGGAGGTTAATGGGACAGTGAGTGAGATCGCGGGGAATTTAAAGGGACAGAGAGTGAGAGCACGGGGAGTTTAAAGGGGCAGAGAGTGTGATCATGGGCGGTTAAAGGGACAGAGAGTGAGATCACGGGAAGTTTAAAGGGACAGAGAGTGAGATCACGGGGAGGTTAAAGGGACAGAGAGAGTTAAGGGGGTAGTTAAAGCGACAGAGAGAGATTGTGGGGAGGTTAAAGCGACGGAGAGTGAGATCACGGGGAGGTTAAAGGTCCAGAGATGGAGAACACGGCGAGGTTAAAGGGACAGAGATGAAGATCACGGAGATGTTAAAGGGACAGAGAGTGAGATCACGGGGAGTTAAATGGACAGAGAGTGAGAGCACGGGGAGGTTAAAGGGACAGGGAGTGAGATCGCGGATAGGTTAACGGGACAGAGAGTGAGAGCACGGGGAGGTTAACGGGACAGAGAGTGAGATCACGGGCAGGATAAATGGACAGAGATTGAGAACACTGGAAGATGAAATGGACAGAGTGACATCACTGGGACGTTAAATGGACAGAGAGTGAGATCACGGGGCGGTTAACGGAACAGAGAGTTAGATCAATGGAAATTTAAAGGGACAGAGAGTGAGTTCTCTGGGAGGTTAAAGGGACAGAGAGTGAGATCAAGGGGAGGTTAAAGGGATAGAAAGTTAGTTGACGGGGAGGTCAAATGGACAGAGCGTGAGATCACGGGGAGTGTAATGGGACAGAGAGTGAGATCACGGGGAAGTTAAAAGGGTCAGAGAGTGAGATCACGGAACGTTTACTGGACAGAGAGTGAGATCAAGGGGAGGTTAAAGGGATAGAAAGTTAGTTGACGGGGAAGTCAAATGGACAGAGCGTGAGATCACCGGGAGGTTAATGGGACAGAGAGTGAGACCATGGGGAGGTTAAAGGGACAGACAATGAGATCATGGGCAGGTTACAGGGACAGAGAGTGAGATCACGGGGAGGTTAAAGGGACAGATAGTGAGATCACGGGGAGGTTAAAGGGACAGAGAGTGAGTTCACTGGCAGGTTAATGGGAAAGAGAGTTAGATGACGGGGAGGTTAAATGGACAGACAGTGAGATCACGGGGAGGTTAAAGGGACAGAGATTGAGATCACCGGAAGGTTAAAGGGACAGAGAGTGAGATCATGGGGAGGTTAAAGGGATCGAAAGTTAGTTGACGGGGAGATTAAATGGACAGAGCGTGAGATCACGGGGAGGTTAAAGGGTCAGAGACTGAGATCACGGGGAGGATAAAGGGACAGAGAGTGAGATCACGGGGAGGTTAAAGGGACAGAGAGTGAGATCACGGGGAGGTTAATGGGACAGAGAGTGAGATCAGGGTAAGTTTAAAGGGTCAGAGATTGAGATCACGGGAAGGTTTACGGGACAGAGAGTGAGATCACCAGGAGGTTAATGGGACAGAGAGTGAGATCACGGGGAATTTAAAGGGACAGACAATGAGATCACGGGCAGGTTAAAGGGACAGAGAGTGAGATCACGGGGAGTTTAAAGGGACAGACAATGAGATCAGGGGCAGGTTAAAGGGACAGAGAGTGAGATCACGGGGAGGTTAAATGGACAGTGAGTGAGATCACGGGGAGGTAAAAGGGACAGAGAGTGAGAGCACGGGGAGGTTAAAGGGACAGTGAGTGAGATCGCGGGTAGGTTAACGGGACAAAGTTTGAGATCACGGGGATGTTAAAGGGACAGAGAGTGGTATCACGGTGAGTTTGAAGGAACAGAGAGTGAGAACACGGGGAGTTTAAAGGGACAGAGCGTGAGATCACTGGGAGGTTAAAGGGACAGAGAGAGAGATCACCGTGAGTTTAAAGCGACAGAGAGGGATCACGGATTGGTTAAAGGGACAGAGAGGGATCACGGGGTGGTTAAATGGACAGAGATTGAGGGCACGGGGAGGTTAAAGGGTCAGAGATTGAGATCACGGGAAGGTTTACGGGACAGAGAGTGAGATCACAAGGAGGTTAATGGGACAGAGAGTGAGATCACGGGGAATTTAAAGGGACAGACAATGAGATCACGGGCAGGTTAAAGGGACAGAGAGTGAGATCACGGGGAGTTTAAAGGGACAGAAAATGAGATCACGGGCAGGTTAAAGGGACAGTGAGTGAGATGACGGGGAGGTTAAAGGGACAGTGAGTGAGATCACGGGGAGGTAAAAGGGTCAGAGAGTGAGATCACGGGGAGTTTAAAGGGACAGAGAGTGTGATCACGGGGTGGTTAAAGGGACAGATAGTGAGATCACGGGGAGGTTAAAGGGACAGATAGTGAGATCACGGGGAGGTTAAAGGGACAGAGAGTGAGATCAGTGGAAGTTTAAAAGGAAAGAGATTTAGATCACGGGGAGGTTAACGGGAAAGAGAGAGATTACGGGCAGGTTAAAGCGACAGAGAGTGAGATCACGGGAAGATTAAATGGACAGAGTGAGATCACTGGGACGTTAAAGGGACAGAGATTGGGATCACGGGGAGGTGAAAGGGACAGAGAGAGAGATCACGGGGCGGTTAAAGGGACAGAGAGTTAGATCACGGGGAAGTTAAAGGAACAGAGAGTGAGATTACGGGGTGGTTAAAGGTACAGAGTTAGTTGATTGGTAGGTTAAATGGACAGAGAGTGAGATCAGGGGCAGGTTAAGGTGAGAGAGAGTGAGATCACGGGGAGGTTAAAGGGACAGAGAGTTAGATGACGGGGAGGTTAAATGGAAAGACGGTGAGATCACGGGGCGGTTAAAGGGACAGAGAGTGAGATCACGGGGCGTTAAAGGGACAGATAGTTACATCACGGGGAGGTTAATGGGACAGAGATTAAGATAACGGGAAGATTAAGGGAACAAAGTGAGATCACGGGGAGGTTAAAGGGACAGAGAGTGAGATCACGGGGAGGTTAAAGGGACAGTGAGTGAGATCACGGGGAGGTAAAAGGGTCAGAGAGTGAGAGCACGGGGAGGTTAAAGGGACAGGGAGTGAGATCGCGGGTATGTTAACGGGACAGAGAGTGATATCACAGTGAGTTTGAAGGAACAGAGAGTGAGAACACGGGGAGTTTAAAGGGAAAGACAGAGATCACTGGGAGGTTAAAGGGACAGAGAGAGAGATCACCGTGAGGTTAAAGCGACAGAGAGGGATCACGGATTGGTTAAAGGGACAGAGAGGGATCACGGGGTGGTTAAATGGACAGAGATTGAGGGCACGGGGAGGTTAAAGGGACAGAGTGAGATCACGGGGAGTTTAAAGGGACAGAGAGTGTGATCACGGGGAGGTTAAAGGGACAGATGGTGAGATCACCGGGAGGTTAAAAGGTCAGAGAGTGAGATCAGTGGAAGTTTAAAAGGAAAAAGATTTAGATCACGGGGAGGTTAACGGGAAAGAGAGAGATTACGGCAGGTTAAAGCGACAGACAGTGAGATCACGGGAAGATTAAATGGACAGAGTGAGATCACTGGGACGTTAAAGGGACAGAGATTGGGATCACGGGGAGGTTAAAGGGACAGAGAGAGAGATCACGGGGCGGTTAAAGGGACAGAGAGTTAGATCACGGGGAAGTTAAAGGAACAGAGAGTGAGATCACGGGGAGGTTAAAGGGACAGAGATTGAGATCACGGGGAGGATAAAGGGACAGAGAGTGAGATCACGGGAAAGTTAAGGCGACATAGAGTGAGATCAGGGGCAGGTTAAGGTGAGAGAGAGTGAGATCACGGGGAGGTTAAAGGGACAGAGAGTTAGATGACGGGGAGGTTAAATGGAAAGACGGTGAGATCACGGGGCGGTTAAAGGGACAGATAGTTACATCACGGGGAGGTTAATGGGACAGAGATTAAGCTCACGGGAAGATTATGGGAACAAAGTGAGATCACGGGGAGGTTAAAGGGACAGAGAGTGAGATTACGAGGAGGTTAAAGGGTCAGAGAGTGAGATCATGGGGAGATTATAGGGACAGAGACTGAGATCACGGGGAGTTTAAAGGGACAGAGAGTGTGATCATGGGGAGGTTAAAGGGACAGAGAGTGAGATCACGGGAAGTTTAAAGGGACAGAGAGTGAGATCACGGGGAGGTTAAAAGGACGGAGAGAGTTAACGGGCAGGTTAAAGCGACAGAGTGAGATCACGGGGAGGTTAAAGGGACAGAGAATGAGATCACGGGGAGTTTAAAGGGACAGAGAGTGAGAATACCTGGAGGTTAAATGGACAGATAGTGATATCACTGGGAGGTTAAAGGTACAGAGAGTGAGATCACGGGGAGGTAAAAGGGATAAAGTGTGAGATCACGGGTAGGTTAACGGGACAAAGAATGAGATCACGGGGAGGTTAAAGGGACAGAAAGTGATATCACGGTGAGTTTAAAGGGACAGAGTTTGAGAAAACGGGGTGTTTAAAGGGAAAGACAGAGATCTCTGGGAGGTTAAAGGGAAAGAGATTTAGATCACGGAAAGGTTAACGGGACAGAGAGTGAGATCACGGGGAGGTTAAAGGGACATAGTGTGAGATCACGGGGAGGTTAAAGGGACAGAGAGTGAGATCACGGGAAGATTAAATGGACAGAGTTAGATCACTGGGACGTTAAAGGGACAGAGATTGGGATCACGGGGAGGTTAAAGGGACAGAGAGAGAGATCACGGGGCGGTTAAAGGGACAGAGAGTGAGATTACGGGGTGGTTAAAGGAACAGAGAGTTAGATGACAGGGAGTTTAAATGGACAGAGAGTGAGATCACGGAGTGGTTAAAGGGACAGAGATTGAGCTCACGGGGAGGTTAAAGGGACAGAGAGTGAGATCACGGGGAGGTTAAAGGGACAGAGAGTTAGATGACGGGGAGTTTAAATGGACAGACAGTGAGATCACGGGGTGGTTAATGGGATAGAGAGTGAGATCATGGGGAGGTTAAAGGGACATAGAGTGAGATCACGGGAAATTTCAGGCGACAGAGAGTGAGATCAGGGGCAGGTTAAAGGGAGAGAGAGTGAGATCAAGGGAGGTTAAAGGGACAGAGATTGAATTCTCTGGGAGGTTAAAGGGACAGAAAGTGAGATCAAGGGGAGGTTAAAGGGATAGAAAGTTAGTTGACGGGGAGGTCAAATGGACAGAGCGTGAGATCACGGGGAGTGTAATGGGACAGAGAGTGAGATCACGGGGAGGTTATAGGGACAGAGCGTGAGATCACGGGGAGGTTAAAGGGACAGAGAGTGAGATCAGCGGAAGTTAAAAGGGTCAGAGAGTGAGATCACGGGAACGTTTACTGGACAGAGAGTGAGATCACCGGGAGGTTAATGGGACAGAGAGTGAGATCACGGGGAGGTTAAAGGGACAGAGAGTTAGATGACGGTAAGGTTAAATGGACAGACAGTGATATCACGGGGAGGTTAATGGGACAGAGAGTGAGATCACGGGGAGGTTAAAGGGACAGAGAGTGAGATCACGGGGAGGATAAAGGGACAGAGAGTGAGATCACGGGGAGGTTAAAGGGACAGAGAGTGAGTTCACTGGCAGGTTAATGGGAAAGAGAGTTAGATGACTGGGAGGTTAAATGGACAGACAGTGAGATCACGGGGAGGTTAAAGGGACAGAGATTGAGATCACCGGAAGGTTAAAGGGACAGAGAGTGAGATCAAGGGGAGGTTAAAGGGATCGAAAGTTAGTTGACGGGGAGATTAAATGGACAGAGCGTGAGATCACGGGGAGGTTAAAGGGTCAGAGACTGAGATCGCGGGGAGGTTAAAGGGACAGAGAGTGAGATCACGGTGAGGTTAAAGGGACAGAGAGTGAGATCACGGGGAGGTTAATGGGACAGAGAGTGAGAACACGGGAAGGTTAAAGTGACAGTGAGTGAGATCAAGGGGAGGTTAAAGGGACAGAGAGTGAGATCAGGGTAAGTTTAAAGGGTCAGAGATTGAGATCACGGGAAGGTTTACGGGACAGAGAGTGAGATCACCAGGAGGTTAATGGGACAGAGAGTGAGATCACGGGGAATTTAAAGGGACAGACAATGAGATCACGGGCAGGTTAAAGGGACAGAGAGTGAGATCACGGGGAGTTTAAAGGGACAGACAATGAGATCACGGGCAGGTTAAAGGGACAGAGAGTGAGATCACGGGGAGGTTAAAGGGGCAGAGATTGAGGTAACGGGTAAGTTAAAGGGACAGAGAGTGAGATCACGGGGAGGTTAAAGGGACAGAGAATGAGATCACGGGGAGTTTAAAGGGACAGAGAGTGAGAATACCGGGTGGTTAAAGGGACAGAGAGTGATATCACAGTGAGTTTAAAGGGACAGAGAGTGAGAACACGGGGACTTTAAACGGAAAGACAGATATCACTGGGAGGTTAAAGGGACAGAGAGAGAGATCACGGGGAGGTTAATGCGACAGAGAGTGAGATCACGGGTTGGTTAAAGGGACAGAGAGTGAGATCACGGTGAGGTTAAAGGGACAGAGTGCTAAATCAGGGAGGTTAAAGGGACAGACAGTGAGATCACGGGGAGGTTAAATGGACAGACAGTGAGATCACGGGGAGGTTAAAGGGACAGAGAGTGAGATGACGGGGAGATTAAAGGGACAGAGAGTGAGATCACGGGGATGTCAAAGGGTCAGAGAGTGAGATCACGGGGAGGTTAAAGGGACAGAGAGTGAGATCACTGGGAGTTTAAAGGGACAGAGAGTGAGATCACCGGGAGGTTAATGGGACAGACAATGAGATCACGGGCAGGTTAAAGGGACAGAGTGTGAGATCATGGGGAGTTCAAAGGGACAGAGAGTGTGATCATGGGGAGTTTAAAGGGACAGAGAGTGAGATTACGGGAAGGTAAGGGACAGAGAGTGAGATCACGGGGAGGTTAAAGGGACAGAGAGAGATTACGGGGAGGTTAAAGCGACAGAGTGTGAGATCACGGGGAGGTTAAAGGGACAGAGATTGAGATCAAGGGGAGGTTAAAGGGACAGAGTGAGATCACTGGGACATTAAAGGGACAGAGAGTGTGATGACGGGGAGGTTAAAGGGACAGAGAGTGAGAACATGGGGAGGTTCATGGGGAAAAGAGTGAGATCACGTGGAGGTTAATAGGAACGAGAGTGAGGTCATTGGGAAGTTAAAGGGACAGAGAGTGAGTTCACTTGGAGGTTAAAGGGACAGAGATTTAGATGACGGGGAGGTTAAAATGACAGGCAGTGAGATCACGGGGAGGTTAAAGGGACAGAGAGTGAGATCACCGGGAGCTTAATGGGACAGAGAGTGAGATCACGGTGAGTTTAAAGGGACAGAGTGAGATTACAGGGAGGTTAATGGGATGGAGAGTGATATCACGGGGAGGTTTAAGGGAGAGAGAGAGTGAGGTCACGGGGAGGTTAAAGGGACAGTGAGTGCGATCATGGGCAAGTTAAAGGGACAGAGAGTGAGATCACGGGAAGGTTAAAGGGTCAGAGAGTGAGATCATGGGGAGGTTAAAGGAACAGAGAGTGAGATGACGGGGAGTTTAAAGGGACAGAGAGTGTGATCATGGGGACGTTAAATGGACAGAGAGTGTGATCACGGGAAGTTTAAAGGGACAGAGAGTGACATCACGGGGAGGTTAAAGGGACAGAGAGAGTTAAGGGGGAGGTGAAAGCGACAGAGTGAGATCACGGGGAGGTTGTAGGGCCAGAGATTGACATCACGGGGAAGTTAAAGGGACAGAGAGTGAGATCACGGGGAGTTTAAAGGGACAGAGAGTGAGATCGCGGGGAGTTTAAAGGGACAGAGAGTGAGATCACGGGGCGGTTAACGGAACAGAGAGTTAGATCAATGGAAATTTAAGGGGACAGAGAGTGAGATCACGGGGAGGTTAAAGGGACAGGGAGTGAGATCGCGGATAGGTTAACGGGACAGAGAGTTAGATCACGGGGAGGTTAAATGGACAGAGAGTGAGATCACGGGGAGGTTAACGGAACAGAGAGTTAGATCAATGGAAATTTAAGGGGACAGAGAGTGAGATCACGGGGAGGTTAAAGGGACAGAGAGTGAGATCACGGGGAGGTTAAAGGGAAAGAGAGTGAGATCACGGGGAGGTTAAAGGGACAGAGAGAGATATCACGGGTTGGTTTAAGGGATAGAGAGAGTGATCACGGGGAGGTTAAAGGGACAGAGAGTGAGATCACGGGGAGGATAAAGGGACAGAGAGTGAGATCACGGGAAAGTTCAGGCGACAGAGAGTGAGATCAGGGGCAGGTTAAAGGGAGAGAGATTGAGATCAAGGGAGGTTAAAGGGACAGAGAGTGAGTTCACTGGCAGGTTCAATGGACAGAGAGTTAGATGACGGGGAGGTTAAATGGGCAGACAGTGAGATCACGGAGTGGTTAATGGGACAGAGAGTGAGATCACGGGAAAGTTCAGGCGACAGAGAGTGAGATCAGCGGCAGGTTAAAGGGAGAGAGAGTGAGATGAAGGGAGGTTAAAGGGACAGAGAGTGAGTTCACTGGGAGGTTAAAGGGACAGAGAGTGAGATCAAGGTGAGGTTAATGGGATAGAAAGTTGGTTGACGGTGAGGTTAAATGGACTGAGCGTGAGATCACGGAGAGGTTAAAGGATCAGAGATTGAGATCATGGGGAGCTTAAAGGGACAGAGAGTGAGATCACGGGGAGGTTAAAGGGACAGAGAGTGAGATCAGGGGAAGTTTAAATGGTCAGAGATTGAGATCACGGGAAGGTTTACGGGACAGAGAGTGAGATCACCGGGAGGTTAATGGGACAGAGAGTGAGATCACGGGGAGTTTAAAGGGACAGACAATGATATCACGGGCAGGTTAAAGGGACAGAGAGTCAGATCACGGGGAGCTTCAAGGGACAGAGAGTGATATCACCGGGAGGTTAATGGGACAGAGAGCGAGATCATGGGGAGATTGAAGGGACAGACAATGAGATCACGGGCTGGTTAAAGGGACAGAGAGTGAGATCACGGGTAGGTTAAAGGGACAAAGATTGAGTGCACGGGGAGGTTAAAGGGACAGAGAGTGAGATCACGGGGAGTTTAAAGAGACAGAGAATGTGATCACATGGAGGTTAAAGGGACAGAGAGAGATTACGGGGAGGTTAAAGCGACAGAGTGTGAGATCACGGGATGATTAAATGGACAGAGTGAGATCACTTGGATGTTAAAGGGACAGAGATTGAGATCACGGGGAGGTTAAAGGGACAGAGAGTGAGATCACAGGGCGGTTAAAGGGACAGAGAGTTAGATCACGGGGAGGTTAAATGGACAGAGAGTGAGATCACGGGGTGGTTAAAGGGACTGAGAGTAAGATCACGGGGAGGTTAATGGGACAGAGAGTGATATCACGGGGAGGTTTAAGGGATAGAGAGTGAGATCAAGGGAAATTTAAGGGGACAGAGAGTGAGATCACAGGGAGGTTAAAGGGACAGAGAGTGAGATCACGGGGAGGTTAAAGGGAAAGAGAGTGAGATCACGGGGAGGTAAAATGGTCAGAGAGTGATATCACGGGTTGGTTTAAGGGATAGAGAGAGTGATCACGGGGAGGTTAAAGGGAAAGAGAGTGAGATCACGGGGAGTTTAAAGGGAAAGTGATTGTGATCACGGTGAGGTTAAAGGGACAGAGAGTGAGATCACGGGGAGGTTAAAGAGTCAGAGAGTGAGATCAAGGGGAGGTTAAAGGGACAGAGAGTGAGATCACAGGGAGTTAAAAGGGTCAGAGAGTGAGATCACGGGGAGGTTAAAGGGACAGAGAATGTGATCGCGGGCAGTTTAAAGGGACAGAGAGTGAGATCACGGGTAGGTTAAAGGGAAAGAGAGAGAGATCACGAGGAGTTTAAAGGGGCAGAGAGTGAGATCACGGGGAGGTAAAAGGGGCAGAGAGTGAGATCACGGTAAGTTTAAAGGGAAAGACAGAGATCACTGGGAGGTTAAAGGGACAGAGTGAGATCACGGGGAGATTAAAGGGACAGAAAGTGAGATCACGGGGAGGTTAAAGGTTCAGAGAGTGAGATCACGGGGAGGTTAAAGGGACAGAGAGTGACACCACGGGGAGTTTAAAGGGACAGAGAGTGAGATAACGGGGAGGTTAAAGGGACAGAGAGAGTTAAGGGGGAGGTTAAAGCGACAGAGTGAGATCACGAGGATGTTGAAGGGACAGAGAGTGAGATCACGGGGAGGTAAAAGGGACTGAGAGTGAGAATACCGGGAGATTAAAGGTACAGAGAGTGAGATCACAGGGAGGTTAAAGGGATAGTGAGTGAGATCACGGGGAAGTTAATGGGACAGAGAGTGATAACACAGGGAGTTTAAACGGAAAGACAGAGATCACTGGGAGGTTAAAGGGACAGAGAGCGAGATCACGGGGAGGTAAAAGGGACAGAGAGTGAGATCACGGGGAGTTTAAAGGGGCAGAGAGTGAGATCATGGGGAGTTTAAAGGGAAAGACAGAGATCACTGGGAGGTTAAAGGGAAAGAGAGAGATTACGGGGAGGATAAAGGGACAGAGAGTGAGATCACGGGGAGGTTAAAGGGACAGAGAGTGAGATCACGGGGAGATAAAGGGACAGAGAGTGAGATCACGGGGTGGTTAAAGAAACAGAGAGTGAGATCACGGGGAGATAAAGGGACAGAGAGTGAGATCACGGGGAGATAAAGGGACAGAGAGTGAGATCACGGGGAGGTTAAAGGGACAGAGATTGATTTCACGGGGAGGTTAATGGGACAGAGAGTGAGATCATGGGGAGTTTAAAGGGACAGACAATGAGATCACGGGCAGGTTAAAGGGACAGAGAGTCAGATCACGGGGAGCTTAAAGGGACAGAGAGTGAGATCACCGGGAGGTTAATGGGACAGAGAGCGAGATCATGGGGAGGTTGAAGGGACAGACAATGAGATCACGGGCTGGTTAAAGGGACAGAGAGTGAGATCACGGGGAGGTTGTAGGGACAGAGATTGACATCACGGGGAAGTTAAAGGGACAGAGAGTGTGATCACGGGGAGTTTAAAGGGACAGAGAGTGAGATCGCGGGGAGTTTAAAGGGACAGAGAGTGAGATCACGGGGCGGTTAACGGAACAGAGAGTTAGATCAATGGAAATTTAAGGGGACAGAGAGTGAGATCACGGGGAGGTTAAAGGGACAGGGAGTGAGATCGCGGATAGGTTAACGGGACAGAGAGTTAGATCACGGGGAGGTTAAATGGACAGAGAGTGAGATCACGGGGAGGTTAACGGAACAGAGAGTTAGATCAATGGAAATTTAAGGGGACAGAGAGTGAGATCACGGGGAGGTTAAAGGGACAGAGAGTGAGATCACGGGGAGGTTAAAGGGAAAGAGAGTGAGATCACGGGGAGGTTAAAGGGACAGAGAGAGATATCACGGGTTGGTTTAAGGGATAGAGAGAGTGATCACGGGGAGGTTAAAGGGACAGAGAGTGAGATCACGGGGAGGATAAAGGGACAGAGAGTGAGATCACGGGAAAGTTCAGGCGACAGAGAGTGAGATCAGGGGCAGGTTAAAGGGAGAGAGATTGAGATCAAGGGAGGTTAAAGGGACAGAGAGTGAGTTCACTGGCAGGTTCAATGGACAGAGAGTTAGATGACGGGGAGGTTAAATGGGCAGACAGTGAGATCACGGAGTGGTTAATGGGACAGAGAGTGAGATCACGGGAAAGTTCAGGCGACAGAGAGTGAGATCAGCGGCAGGTTAAAGGGAGAGAGAGTGAGATGAAGGGAGGTTAAAGGGACAGAGAGTGAGTTCACTGGGAGTTTAAAGGGACAGAGAGTGAGATCACAGGGAAGTTAAAGGGACAGAGATTGATTTCACGGGGAGGTTAATGGGACAGAGAGTGAGATCACGGGGAGGCTAAATGGACAGAGAGTGAGATCTTGGGATGATTAAATGGACAGAGTGAGATCACTGGGACGTTAAAGTGAATATGATTGAGATCACGGGGAGGTTAAATGGACAGAGTGAGATCACTGGGAGGTTAATGGGACAGAAAGTGATATCACGGGGATGTTTAAGGGAAAGAGAGTGAGATTACGGGGAGGTTAAAGGGACAGAGAGTGAGATCACGTGGAGGTTAAAGGGACAGAGAGTGATATCACGGGGAGGTTAAAGGGATCGAGAGTGAGATCACGGGGAGGTTAAAGGGACAGAGAGTGAGATAACGTGGAGGTTAAAGGGACAGAGATTAAGATCACGGGAAGATTAAAGGGACAGAGTGAGATCACGGGGAGATTAAAGGGACAGAGAGTGAGATCACGGGGAGGTTAAAGGGTCAGAGAGTGAGATCACAGGGAGGTTAAAGGGACAGAGAGTGACACCACGGTGAGTTTAAAGGGACAGAGAGTGTGATCATGGGGAGGTTAAAGGGACAGAGAATGAGATCACGGGAAATTTATAGGGACAGAGTGTGAGATAACGGGGAGGTTAAAGGGACAGAGAGAGTTAAGGGGGAGGTTAAAGCGACAGAGTGAGATCACGGGGAGGTTGAAGGGACAGAGAGTGAGATCACGGGGAGGTTACAGGGACAGAGAATGAGATGACAGGGAGTTTAAAGGGACAGAGAGTGAGATCACGGGGAGGTTAAATGGACAGAGTGAGATCACTGGGACGTTAAAGGGACTAAGATTGAGATCACGGGGAGGTTAAAGGGACAGAGTGAGATCACTGGGAGGTTCATGGGACATAGAGTGATATCACGGGGATGTTTAAGGGAAAGAGAGTGAGATCACGGGGAGGTTAAAGGGTCAGAGAGTGAGATCACAGGGAGGTTAAAGGGACAGAGAGTGACACCACAGGGAGTTTAAAGGGACAGAGAGTGTGATCATGGTGAGCTTAAAGGGACAGAGAATGAGATCATGGGAAATTTATAGGGACAGATTGTGAGATAACGGGGAGCTTAAAGGGACAGAGAGAGTTAAGGGGGAGGTTAAAGCGACAGAGTGAGATCAAGGGGAGGTTGAAGGGACAGAGAGTGAGATCACGGGGAGGTTACAGGGACA
Source organism: Cetorhinus maximus (assembly GCF_964194155.1). Taxonomy (NCBI): domain Eukaryota; kingdom Metazoa; phylum Chordata; class Chondrichthyes; order Lamniformes; family Cetorhinidae; genus Cetorhinus; species Cetorhinus maximus. The sequence goes on from NW_027598677.1 coordinate 15,100, forward strand.
GAGAATGAGATCACGGGGAGTTTAAAGGGACAGAGAGTGAGAATACCGGGAGGTTAAAGGTACAGAGAGTGAGATCACGGGGAGGTTAAAGGGATAGTGAGTGAGATCACGGGGAAGTTAATGGGACAGAGAGTGAGATCATGGGGAGGTAAAAGGGACAGAGAGTGAGATCACGGGGAGTTTAAAGGGACAGAGAATGAGATTGCGGGTAGGTTAACTGGACAAAGAGTGAGATCACGGGGAGATAAAGGGACAGAGAGTGAGAGCACGGGGAAGTTAAATGGACAGAGATTGATATGACGGGGAGGTTAATGGGACAGAGAGTTAGATCACGGGATGATTAAATGGACAGAGTGAGATCACTGGGACGTTAAAGGGACTAAGATTGATATCATGGGGATGTTTAAGGGAAAGAGAGTGAGATCACGGGGAGGTTAAAGGGACAGAGAGTGAGATCAGGTGGAGGTTAAAGGGAAAGAGAGTGAGAACACGTGGAGGATAAAGGGACAGAGAGTGAGATCACGGGGAGGTTAATAGGAACGAGAGTGAGGTCACGGGGAAGTTAAAGGGACAGAGAGTGAGATCACGGGGAGGTTAAAGGGACAGAGAGTGACAACACGGGGAGTTTAAAGGGACAGAGAGTGAGATCATGGGGAGGTTAAAGGGAAAGAGAGTGAGATCCCGGGAAATTTATAGGGACAGAGTGTGAGATAACGGGGAGGTTAAAGGGACAGAGAGAGTTAAGGGGGATGTTAAAACGACAGAGTGAGATCACGGGGAGGTTGAAGGGACAGAGAGTGAGATCACGGGGAGGATACAGGGACAGAGAATGAGATCACGGGGAGTTTAAAGGGACAGAGAGTGAGAATACCGGGAGATTAAAGGTACAGAGAGTGAGATCGCGGGGAGGTTAAAGGGATAGTGAGTGAGATCACGGGGAGGTTAAAGGGACAGAGAGTGAGATCACGGGGAGGTAAAAGGGACTGAGAGTGAGATCACGGGGAGTTTAAAGGGACAGAGAATGAGATTGCGGGTAGGTTGACAGGACAAAGATTGAGATCACGGGGAGGTTAAAGGGACAGAGACTGATATCACCTTGAGTTTAAAGGGACAGAGAGTGAGAACACAGGGAGGTTAAACGGAAAGACATGATCACTGGGAGTTTAAAGGGACAGAGAGAGAGATCACGGGGAGGTAAAAGGGACAGAAAGTGAGATCACGTTAAGTTTAAAGGGGCAGAGAGTGAGATCACGGGGAGTTTAAAGGGAAAGACAGAGATCACTGGGAGGTTAAATGGAAAGAGAGAGATTACGGGGAGGTTAAAGGGACAGAGAGTGAGATCACGGGGTGGTTGAAGGGACAGAGAGTGAGATCACGGGGTGGTTAAAGGGACAGAGAGTGAGATCACGGGGAGATAAAGGGACAGAGAGTGAGATCACGGGGAGATAAAGGGACAGAGAGTGAGATCACGTGGAGGTTAATGGGACAGAGAGTGAGATCACGGGGAGGTGAAATGGACAGAGAGTGAGATCACGGGGAGGTGAAATGGACAGAGAGTGAGATCACGGGGAGGTGAAATGGACAGAGAGTGAGATCACGGGATGATTAAATGTACAGAGTGAGATCACTGGGACGTTAAAGGGACTAAGATTGAGATCACGGGGAGGTTAAAGGGACAGAGTGAGATCACTGGGAGGTTAATGGGACAGAGAGAGAGATCACGGGGACGTTAAAGGGACAGAGAGTGAGATCACGGGGAGGTAAATGGGACAGAGTGCTAAATCAGGAAGGTTAAAGGGACATAGAGTGAGATCACGGATAGGTTAAAGGGACAGAGAGAGATTACAAGGAGGTTAAAGCGACAGAGATTGAGATCACGGGGAGGTTAAAGGGACAGAGAGTGAGATCACAGGGCGGTTAAAGGGACAGAGAGTTAGATCACGGTGAGGTTAAAGGGACAGAGAGTAAGATCACGGGGAGGTTAAAGGGACAGAGAGTGACACCACGGGGAGTTTAAAGGGACAGAGAGTGAGATCATGGGGAGGTTAAAGGGAAAGAGAGTGAGATCCCGGGAAATTTATAGGGAAAGAGTGTGAGATAACGGGGAGGTTAAAGGGACAGAGAGAGTTAAGGGGGATGTTAAAGCGACAGAGTGAGATCACGGGGAGGTTGAAGGGACAGAGAGTGAGATCACGGGGAGGTTACAGGGACAGAGAATGAGATCACGGGGAGTTTAAAGGGACAGAGAGTGAGAATACCGGGAGATTAAAGGTACAGAGAGTGAGATCGCGGGGAGGTTAAAGGGATAGTGAGTGAGATCACAGGGAGGTTAAAGGGACAGAGAGTGAGATCACGTAGAGGTAAAAGGGACTGAGAGTGAGATCACGGGGAGTTTAAAGGGACAGAGAATAAGATTGCGGGTAGGTTAACGGGACAAAGATTGAGATCACGGGGAGGTTAAAGGGACAGAGACTGATATCACCTTGAGTTTAAAGGGACAGAGAGTGAGAACACAGGGAGTTTAAACGGAAAGACATGATCACTGGGAGGTTAAAGGGACAGAGAGAGAGATCACGGGGAGGTAAAAGGGACAGAAAGTGAGATCACGTTAAGTTTAAAGGGGCAGAGTGTGAGATCACGGGGAGTTTAAAGGGAAAGACAGAGATCACTGGGAGGTTAAAGGGAAAGAGAGAGAGATCACGGGGTGGTTGAAGGGACAGAAAGTGAGATCACGGGGAGATAAAGGGACAGAGAGTGAGATCACGGGGAGATAAAGGGACAGAGAGTGAGATCACGTGGAGGTTAAAGGCACAGAGATTGATTTCACGGGGAGGTTAATGGGACAGAGAGTGAGATCACGGGGAGGTGAAATGGACAGAGAGTGAGATCACGGGGACGTTAAAGGGACTAAGATTGAGATCACGGGGAGGTTAAAGGGACAGAGTGAGATCACTGGGAGGTTAATGGGACAGAGAGAGAGATCACGGGGACGTTAAAGGGACAGAGAGTGAGATCACGGGGAGGTAAATGGGACAGAGTGCTAAATCAGGGAGGTTAAAGGGACAGAGAGTGAGATCACGGATAGGCTAAAGGGACAGAGAGAGATTACAAGGAGGTTAAAGCGACAGAGATTGAGATCACGGGGAGGTTAAAGGGACAGAGAGTGAGATCACAGGGCGGTTAAAGGGACAGAGAGTTAGATCACGGTGAGGTTAAAGGGACAAGAGTAAGATCACGGGGAGGTTAATTGGACAGAGCGTGATATCACAGGGAGGTTTAAGGGACAGAGAGTGAGATCACGGGGAGGTTAAAGGGACAGAGAGTGAGATCACGGGGAGGTTAAAGGGAAAGAGAGTGAGATAATGGGGAGTTTAAAGGGAAAGTGTTTGCGATCACGGGGAGGTTAAAGGGACAGAGAGTGAGATCACAGGGAGGTTAAAGGGTCAGAGAGTGAGATCACAGGGAGGTTATAGGGACAGAGAGTGAGATCACAGGGAGTTTAAAGGGTCAGAGAGTGAGATCAAGGGGAGGTTAAAGGGACAGAGAGTTTCATCATGGGGAGGTTAAAGTGACAGAGAGTGAGATCACGGGAAGTTTAAAGGGACAGAGAGTGAGATCATGGGGAGGTTAAAGGGACAGAGAATGAGATCGCGGGGACTTTAAAGGGACAGAGAGTGAGGACACGGGCAGGTTAAATGGACAGAGATTGAGATCACGGGAAGATTAAATGGACAGAGTGAGATCATTGGGACGTTAAAGGGACAGAGATTGAGAACACGGGGAGGTTAAAGGGACAGAGTGAGATCACTGGGACGTTAAAGGGACAGAGATTGAGATGACGGGGAGGTTAAAGGGACAGAGAGTGAGATCACCGGGCGGTTAATGGGACAGAAAGTTAGATCACGTGGAGGTTAAGGGGACAGAGAGTGAAATCACGGGGTGGTTAAAGGGCCAGAGAGTTAGATGAAGGGGAGGTTAAATGTACAGAGAGTGAGTTTACGGGGAGGTTAAAGGGAAAGAAATTGAGATTACGGGTAGGTGAAAGGGACAGTGAGTGACATCACGGGGAGGTTAATGTGACAGAGAGTGATATCACGGGGAATTTTAAGGGATAGAGAGTGAGATCACGGGCAGGTTAAAGGGACAGACAGTGAGATCACGGGAAAGTTAAGGGGACAGAGAGTGAGATCAGGGGGAGGTTAATGGGACAGAGAGTGAGATCACGGGGAGGTTTAAGGGATAGAGAGTGAGATCACGGGTAGGATAATGGGACAGAGAGTGAGATCACAGGGAGGTTAAAGGGACAGATAGTGATATCACGGTGAGGTTAAAGGGACAGAGAGTGATATCACGGTGAGTTTAAAGGGACAGAGAGTGAGAACACGGGGAGTTTAAAGGGAAAGACAGAGATCACGGGGAGGTTAATGGGACAGAGAATGAGATCACGGGAAGTTTAAAGGGACAGAAAAATTTAACGGGGAGGTTAAAGCGACAGATTGAGATCATGGGGAGGTTAAAGGGACAGATGGTGAGATCACGAGGTGGTTAAAGGGACAGAGAGTGAGAACACGGGGAGGTTAAAGGGACAGAGAATGAGATCATGGGGAGGTTAAAGGGACAGAGAATGAGATCATGGGGAGGTTAAAGGGACAGAGAATGAGATCACGGGCAGATTAAAGAGACAGAGATTGAGATCATGGGGAGTTTAAAGGGAAAATGAGTGAGAATACGCGGAGGTTAAAGGGGCAGAGAATGAGATCACGGGGAGGTTAATGGGATAGAGAGAAAGATCACGGGGAGGTTAAAGGGAAAGGGAGTGAGATCACGGGGAGCTAAAAGCGACAGAGAGTGAAATCACGGGGTGGTTAAAGGGCCAGTGAGTTAGATGACAGGGAGGTTAAAGGGACAGTGAGTGATATCACGGTTAGTTTAAAGGGACAGAGAGTGCGAACACGGGGAGTTTAAAGGTAATGACAGAGATCACGGGGGGGTTATAGGGACATAGTGCTAAACCAGGATGGTTAAAGGGACAGAGAGTGAGATCACTGGGAAGTTACAGGGACAGAGATTTACATCACGGGGAGGTTAATTGGACAGAGAGCGAGATCACGGGGAAGTCAAAGGGACGGAGAGTGAGATCACGGGGAGGTTAAAGGGACAGAATGTGAGATCACAGGGAGGTTAAAGTGACAGAGAGTGAGATCAGGGGCAGTTTAAAGGGACAGAGAGTGCGATGACGGGGAAGTTAAATGGACAGTGAGCGAGATCACGGGGTCATTAAAGGGACAGAGTGTGAGATCACGGGGAGGTTAAAGGATCAGAGAGTGAGATCACGGGCAGTTAAAGGGACAGAGAGTGAGATCACGGGGAGGTTAAAGGGACAGAGAGTGAGATTACGCGAAGGTAAAAGGGACAGAGAGTGAGATCACGGGGAGTTAAAGGGACAGAGAGTGAGATCACGGGGAGGTTAAAGGGACAGAGAGTGAGATCACGGGGAGGTTAAAGGGACAGAGAGTGAGATTACGCGGAGGTAAAAGGGACAGAGAGTGACAACACGGGGAGGTTAATTGGACAGAGAGTGAGATCACGGTAAAGTTAAGGGGACAGAGAGTGAGATCAGAGGGAGGTTAATGGTACAGAGAGTGAGATCACGGGGAGGTTAAATGGACAGAGAGTGAGATCACGGGGAGTTTAAAGCGACAGAGAGTGAGATCACGGGCAGGTAAAGGGACAGATAGTGGTATCACGGGGAGGTTTAAGGGATAGAGGTTGAGACCACGGGGAGGTTATAGGGACAGAGAGTGAGATCAGGGGTAGGTTAATGGGACAGAGAGTGAGATCACGGGGAGGTGAAAGGGACAGAGAATGAGATCACAGGGAGGTTAAAGGGACAGAGAGTGAGATCACGGGAAGATTGAATTGACAGAGAAAGATCACTGGGACATTAAAGGGACAGAGAGTGAGATCACATGGACGTTATAGGGACAGAGAGTGAGATCACGGGGAAGTTATAGGGACAGAGAGTGAGATCACGGGGAAGTTATAGGGACAGAGAGTGAGATCACGGTGAGGTTAAAGTGACAGTGAGTGAGATCACGGGGAGGTTAAAGGGAGAGAGAGTGAGATCACGGGGAGGTGAAAGGGACAGAGAATGAGATCACGGGGAGATTAAAGCGACAGAGTGAGATCACGGGGAGGTTAAAGGGACAGAGAGAGATTAAGGGAAGGTTAAAGCGACAGAGAGTGAGATCACTGGAAGGTTAAAGGGACAGAGAGTGAGATTACGGGGAGGTTAAAGGGACAGAGAGTGAGATCAAGGGGAGGCTAAAGGGACAGGGAGTGAGATCACGGGGAAGCTAAAGGGAAAGAGAGTGAGATCACTGGGAAGTTAAAGGGACAGAGATTTAGATCACAGGGAGTTTAACTGGAAAGAGAGTGAGATTACTACAGGTTAAAGGGTCAGAGCGAGATTACGAGGAGATTAAAGCGACAGAGAGTGAAATCACGGGGTGGTTAAAGGGCCAGAGAGTTAGATGACGGGGTGGTTAAATGTACAGAGAGTGAGTTCACGGGGAGGTTAAAGGGACAGAAATTGAGATTACGTGGAGGTGAAAGGGACAGTGAGTGACATCACGTGGAGGTTAATGTGACAGGGAGTGATATCACGGGGAGGTTTAAGGGATAGAGAGTGAGATAACGGTAAAGTTAAGGGGACAGAGAGTGAGATCACGGGGAGGTTAAAGGGACAGAGAGTGAGATCACGGGGAGGTTAAAGGGACAGAGAGTGAGATCACGGGGAGGTTAAAGGGACAGAGAGTGAGATCACGGGCAGGTACAGGCACAGAGAGTGATATCACGGGGAGGGTTAAGGGATAGAGATTGAGATCACGGGGAGGTTAAAGGGACAGAGAGTGAGATCAGGGAGAGGTTAATGGAACAGAGAGTGATATCACGGTGATTAAGGGGACAGAGAGTGAGATCACAGTGAGGTTAAATGGACAGAGAGTGAGATCGCGGGGAGGTTAAAGGGACAAAGAGAGTTAACGGGGAGATTAAAGCGACAGAGTGAGATCACGGGGAGGTTAAAGGGACAGAGATTTAGATGACGGGGAGGTTAACGGGACCGAGAGTGAGATCGCGGGGAGGTTAAAGGGACAGTGAGAGATTACGGGATGGTTAAAGTGACAGGGAGTGAGATCATGGTGAGGTTCATGGGACAGAGAGTGAGATCACGTGGACGTTAAAGGGATAGAGATTGAGATCACGGGGAAGTTAAAGGGACAGAGAGTGAGATCACGGGGAGGTTAATGGGACAGAAAGTGAGATCACGCGGCGGTGAAAGGGACAGAGAGTGAGATCACGGGCAGGTTAAATGGACAGAGATTGAGATCACGGGAAGATTAAATGGACAGAGTGAGATCACTGGGACGTTAAAGGGACAGAGATTGAGATCACGGGGAGGGTAACGGGACAGAGAGTGAGATTACTGCAGGTTAAAGGGACAGAGCGAGTTTACGGGGAGTTTAAAGCTTCAGAATGTGAGATCACGGGGAGGTTAATGGAACAGAGAGTGAGAACACGTGAGGTTAAAGGGACAGAGAGTGAGATCACGGAGCGGTTAAAGGGACAGAGAGTGAGATCACGGGGAGGTTAAAGGGACAGCGAGTGAGATCACGGGGAGGTTTAAGGGATAGAGAGTGAGATCACGAGAGGTTATTGGGACAGAGAGTGAGATGACGAGGAGGTTAAAAGGACAGAGAGTGAGATCACGGGGAGGTTAACGGGACAAAGTTTGAGATCAAAGGGAGTTTAATGGTACAGAGAGTGAGAACACGGGGAGTTTAAAGGGAAAGACAGAGATCACTGGGAGGTTAAAGGGAAAGAGAGAGATTACGGGGAGGTTAAAGGGACAAAGAGTGAGATCACGGGGAAGTTAAAGGGACAGAGAGAGATTACGGGGAGGTTAAAGCGACAGAGAGAGATGACGGGGTGGTTAAAGGGACAGAGAGTGAGATCACGGGGTCATTAAAGGGACAGAGATTGAGATCACGGGGAGGTTAAAGGGACAGACAGTGAGATCATGGGGAGGTTAGTGGGACAGAGAGTGAGATCAGGGGGAGGTTAGTGGGACAGAGAGTGAGATCACAGGGAGGTTAAACGGACAGAGAGTGATATCACGGGGAGGTTAAAGGGACAGTGAGTGAGATCATGGGGAGGTTAATGGGACATTGAGTGAGATCACAGGGAGGTTAAAGGGACAGAGAGAGATTACGGGAAGGTTAAAGCGACAGAGAGTGATATCACGGGGAGGTTAAAGGGACAGAGAGTGAGATCACGGGGAGGCTAAAGTTACAGGGAGTGAGATCACGGGGAGGCTAAAAGGAAAGAGAGTGAGATCACTGGGAAGTTAAAGGGACAGAGAGTGAGATCACGGGGATGTTAAAGGGAAAGAGAATGAGATCACAGGGAGGTTAAAGGGACAGAGAGTGAGTTCACGGGGAGTTTAAAGGGACAGAAATTGATATTACGGTGAGGTTAAAGGGACAGAAGGTGAGATCACGGGCAGGTAAAGGGAGCGAGAGTGATATCACGGTGAGGTTTAAGGGATAAAGATTGAGATCACGGGGAGGTTAAAGGGAGAGAGAGAGAGATCACGGTGTGGTTAATGGGACAGAGAGTGAGATAACGGGGAGGTGAAAGGGAAAGAGAATGAGATCACAGGGAGGTTAAAGGGACAGAGAGCGAGATCATTGGGACTTTAAAGGGACAGAGGTTGAGATCACTGGGATGTTAAAGGGACAGAGTGAGATCACTGGGACGTTAAAGGGACAGAGATTGAGATCACGGGGATGTTAAAGGGACACAGAGTGAGATCACCGTGCGGTTAAAGGGACAGAGAGTTAGATCACGAGGAGGTTAAAGGGACAGAGAGTGAAACCACGTGGTGGTTAAAGGGCCAGAGAGTTAGATGAAGGAGAGGTTAAATGGACAGAGAGTGAGTTCACGGCGTGGTTAAAGGGACAGAAATTGAGATTACGGGGAGGTTAAAGGGACAGAGACTGAGATCAGGGGGAGGTTAATGGGACAGAGAGTGAGATCGCAGGGAGGTTAAGGGGAAAGTGAGTGAGATCACGGGGAGGTTAAAGTGACAGAGAGTGAGATCACGGGGAGGTTAAAGGGACAGAGAGTGAGATCACGGGGAGTTTAAAATGACAGAGAGTGAGATCACGGGGAGGTTAAAGGGACAGAGAGTGATATCACGGGGAGGTTAATGGGACAGAAAGTGAGATCACGCGGAGGTGAAAGGGACAGAGAATGAGATCACGGGCAGGTTAAATGGACAGAGATTGAGATCACGGGAAGATTAAATGGACAGAGTGAGATCACTGGGACGTTAAAGAGACAGAGATTGAGATCACGGAGAGGTTAAAGGGACAGAGAGAGATTACGGGGAGCTTAAAGCCACAAAAAGTGAGATCACGAGGAGGTTAAAGGGACAGAGTGTGAGATCACGGGGAGGTTTAAGGGATAGAGAGTGCGATCACGGGAAAGTTAAGGGGAGAGAGAGCGTGATCAGAGGGAGGTTAAAGGGACAGAGAGTGAGATCACGGGGAGGTTAATGGGACAGAGAGTGAGATGACGGGCAGGTTAAAGGGACAGAGAGTGAGATGACGGGCAGGTTAAAGGGACAGAGAGTGAGATCAAGGGGAGATTGAAGAGATAGAGAGTGAGATCACGGGTAGGTTAACGGGACAAAGAGTGAGATCACGGTGAGTTTAATGGGACAGAGAGTGAGAACACGGGGAGTTTAAAGGGAAAGACAGAGATCATTGGGAGATTAAAGGGACAGAGAGTGAGATCACGGGGAAGTTAAAGGGACAGAGAGAGATTACGGGGAGGTTAAAGCGACAGAGAGAGATGACGGGGTTGTTAAAGGGACAGAGAGTGAGATCACTGGGAAGTTAAGGGGACAGAGATTTAGATCACGGGGAGGTTAACGGGACAGAGAGTGAGATCACGGGCAGGTGAAAGGGACAGAGAGAGATTACGTGGAGGTTAAATGGACAGAGAGTGAGATCACGGTTACATTAAAGGGACAGAGATTGAGATCACGGGGTGGTTAAAGGGACAGATAGTGAGATCATGGGGAGGTTAATGGGACAGAGAGTGTTATCACGGGTTGGTTTAAGGGATAGAGAGTGATATCACGGGGAGGTTTACGGGATAGAGAGTGAGATCACGGGGAGGTTAAAGGGACAGTGAGTTAGATCACGGGGAGGTTAATGGGACAGAGAGTGAGATCACAGGGATGTTAAACGGACAGAGAGAGATTACGGGAAGGTTAAAGCGACAGAGAGTGTGAACACGGGAACGATAAAGGGACAGAGAGTGAGATTACGGGGAGGTTAAAGGGACAGAGATTGAGACCACAGGGAGGCTAAAGGGACAGGGAGTGAGATCACGGGGAGGCTAAAGGGAAAGAGTGTGAGATCACTGGGAAGTTAAAGGGACAGAGAGTGAGATCACGGGGATGTTAAAGGGAGAGAGAGAAAGATCACCGTGAGGTTAATGGGACAGAGAGTGAGATAACGGGGAGGTGAAAGGGAAAGAGAATGAGATCACAGGGAGGTTAAAGGGAAAGAGAGTGAGTTCACCGGGCGGTGAAAGGGACAGAGAGTGAGATCACAGAGAGGTTAAGCGGAAAGAGAGTGAGATCACGGGGAGGTTAAAGTGACAGAGAGTGAGATCACGGGGAGGTTAAAGGGACAGGGAGTGATATCACTGGGTGGTTTAAGGGTTAGAGAGTGAGATCAGGGGAACGTTAATGGGACAGAGAGTGAGATCACAGGCAGGTTAAAGGGACAGAGATTGAGATCACGGGGAGGTTAAAGGGACAGAGAGTGAGATCGTGGGGAGGTTAAAGGGACAAAGAGAGTTAACGGGGAGATTAAAGCGACAGAGTGAGATCACGGGGTGGTTAATGGGACAGATATTTAGATCACGGGGAGGATAACGGGACCGAGAGTGAGATCTCGGTGAGGTTAAAGGGACAGAGATTGAGATCATGGGGAAGTTAAAGGGACAGAGAGTGAGATCACGAGGAAGTTAATGGGACAGAGTGAGATCACTGGGACGTTAAATGGACAGAGATTGAGATCACGGAGAGGTTAAGGGTACAGAGAGTGAGATCACGGTGAGGTTAAAGGGAGAGTGATTGAGAACACGGGGAGGTTAAAGGGACAGGGAGTGAGATCGCGTGGAGGTTAAAGGCACAAAGAGAGTTAACGGGGAGATTAAAGCGACAGAGTGAGATCACGGGGAGGTTAAAGGGACAGAAATTTAGATCACGGGGAGGTTAACGGGACCGAGAGTGAGATCGCGGGGATGTTAAAGGGACAGTGAGAGATTACGGGAAGGTTAAAGCGACAGGGAGTGAGATCATGGTGAGGTTAATGGGACAGAGTGTGAGATCACGTGGACGTTAAAGGGACAGAGAATGTGATCACGGGAAGGTTAAAGGGACAGAGAGTGAGATCACGAGGAGGCTAAAGGGACAGGGAGTGAGATCACGGGGAGGCTAAAGGGAAAGAGAGTGAGATCACTGGGAAGTTAAAGGGACAGAGATTTAGATCACGGGGAGGTTAACGGGACAGAGAGTGAGATTACTGCAGATTAAAGGGACAGAGAGAGATTACGGGGAGGTTAAAGCGACAGAGAGTGAGGTCACGGGGAGGTTAATGGGACAGAGAGTGAGATCACGGGGATGTTAAAGGCGAGAGAGAGAGATCACGGTGAGGTTAATGGGACAGAGAGTGAGATCACGGAGAGGTGAAAGGGACAGAGAATGAGATCACAGGGAGGTTAAAGGGGCAGAGAGTGAGGTCACGGGCAGGTTAAATGGACAGAGATTGAGATCACGGGAAGATTAAATGGAGAGAGTGAGATCATTGGGACATTAAAGGGACAGAGATTGAGATCACGGGGAGGATAAAGGGACAGAGAGTGAGAGCACCGGGCGGTTAAAGGGACAGAGAGTTAGATCACGGGGAGGTTTAAGGGACAGAGAGTGAAATCACGGGGTGGTTAAAGGGCCAGAGAGTTAGATGACGGGGAGGTTATATGGACAGAGAGTGAGTTCACGGGGAGGTTAAAGGGACAGAGAGTGAGATCACAGGGAGGCTAAGGGGACAGGGAGTGAGATCACGGGGAGGCTAAAGGGAAAGAGTGTGAGATCACTGGGAAGTTAAAGGGACAGAGAGTGAGATCACGGGGATGTTAAAGGGAGAGAGAGAAAGATCACCGTGAGGTTAATGGGACAGAGAGTGAGATAACGGGGAGGTGAAAGGGAAAGAGAATGAGATCACAGGGAGGTTAAAGGGAAAGAGAGTGAGTTGACCGGGCGGTGAAAGGGACAGAGAGTGAGATCACAGAGAGGTTAAGCGGAAAGAGAGTGAGATCACGGGGAGGTTAAAGTGACAGAGAGTGAGATCACGGGGAGGTTAAAGGGACAGGGAGTGATATCACTGGGTGGTTTAAGGGTTAGAGAGTGAGATCAGGGGAACGTTAATGGGACAGAGAGTGAGATCACAGGCAGGTTAAAGGGACAGAGATTGAGATCACGGGGAGGTTAAAGGGACAGAGAGTGAGATCGTGGGGAGGTTAAAGGGACAAAGAGAGTTAACGGGGAGATTAAAGCGACAGAGTGAGATCACGGGGAGGTTAAAGGGACAGAAATTTAGATCACGGGGAGGTTAACGGGACCGAGAGTGAGATCGCGGGGATGTTAAAGGGACAGTGAGAGATTACGGGAAGGTTAAAGCGACAGGGAGTGAGATCATGGTGAGGTTAATGGGACAGAGTGTGAGATCACGTGGACGTTAAAGGGACAGAGAATGTGATCACGGGAAGGTTAAAGGGACAGAGAGTGAGATCACGAGGAGGCTAAAGGGACAGGGAGTGAGATCACGGGGAGGCTAAAGGGAAAGAGAGTGAGATCACTGGGAAGTTAAAGGGACAGAGATTTAGATCACGGGGAGGTTAACGGGACAGAGAGTGAGATTACTGCAGATTAAAGGGACAGAGAGAGATTACGGGGAGGTTAAAGCGACAGAGAGTGAGGTCACGGGGAGGTTAATGGGACAGAGAGTGAGATCACGGGGATGTTAAAGGCGAGAGAGAGAGATCACGGTGAGGTTAATGGGACAGAGAGTGAGATCACGGAGAGGTGAAAGGGACAGAGAATGAGATCACAGGGAGGTTAAAGGGGCAGAGAGTGAGGTCACGGGCAGGTTAAATGGACAGAGATTGAGATCACGGGAAGATTAAATGGAGAGAGTGAGATCATTGGGACATTAAAGGGACAGAGATTGAGATCACGGGGAGGATAAAGGGACAGAGAGTGAGAGCACCGGGCGGTTAAAGGGACAGAGAGTTAGATCACGGGGAGGTTTAAGGGACAGAGAGTGAAATCACGGGGTGGTTAAAGGGCCAGAGAGTTAGATGACGGGGAGGTTATATGGACAGAGAGTGAGTTCACGGGGAGGTTAAAGGGACAGAGAGTGAGATCACAGGGAGGCTAAGGGGACAGAGATTGAGATCGCGGGGAGGTTAAAGGGTCAGAGAGTGAGAACACGGGGAGGTTAAAGGGACAGGGAGTGATATCACGGGGAGGTTTAATGGATAGAGAGTGAGATCACGGGGAGGTTAAAGGGACAGAGAGTGAGATCGCGGGGAGGTTAAAGGGACAAAGAGAGTTAACGGGGAGATTAAAGAGACAGAGTGAGATCACAGGGAAGTTAAAGGGACAGATATTTAGATCACGCGGAGGTTAACGGGTCCGCGAGTGAGATCGCGGGGAGGTTAAAGGGACAGTGAGAGATTACGGGAAGGTTAAAGCGACAGAGAGTGAGGTCAATATGAGGTTAATGGGACAGAGAGTGAGAACACGTGGACGTTAAAGGGACAGAGATTGAGATCATGGGGAAGTTAAAGGGACAGAGTGAGATCAGGGGGACGTTAATGGGACAGAGAGTGAGATCACGGGGAGGTTAAAGGGACAGAGAGTGAGAACACGGGGAGTTTAAAGGGAAAGACAGAGATCACTGAGAGATTAAAGGGACAGAGAGTGAGATCACGGGGAGGTTAAAGGGACAGAGAGAGATTATGGGGAGGTTAAAGCGACAGAGAGAGATCACGGGGTGGTTAAAGGGACAGAGATTGAGATCACTGGGAAGTTAAAGGGACAGACAGTGAAATGACGGGGAGGTTAAAGGGACAGACAGTGAGATCATGGAGAGGTTAATGGGACAGAGAGTGATATGACGGGTCGGTTTATGGGATAGAGAGTGAGATCAAGGGAAAGTTAAGGCGACAGAGTGTGTGATCAGGGGGAGGTTAATGGCACAGAGAGTGATATCACGGGGAGGTTTAAGGGATAGAGAGTGAGATCACGGGGAGGTTGAAGGGAGAGTGAGTGCGATCAGGGGGAGGTTAATGGGACAGAGAGTGAGATCACGGGGAGGTTTAAGGGATAGAGAGTGAGATCACGGGGAGGTTGAAGGGAGAGAGAGTGAGATCACGGGGAGGTTAAAGGGACAGAGAGAGATTACGGGAAGGTTCAAGCGACAGAGAGTGAGATCACGGGAAGGTTAAAGGGACAGAGAGTGAGATTACGGGGAGGTTAAAGGGACAGAGAGTGAGATCACGGGGAGGCTAAAGGGACAGAGTGTGAGATCACGGGGAGGCTAAAGGGAAAGTGAGTGAGATCACTGGGAAGTTAAAGGGACAGAGATTTAGATCACGGGGAGGTTAACGGGACAGAGAGTGAGATTACTGCAGGTTAAAGGGACAAAGAGAGATTACGGGAAGGTTAAAGCGACAGAGAGTGAGATCACGGGGAGGTTAATGGGACAGAGAGTGAGATCACGGGGACTTTAAAGGGACAGAGAGTGAGATCACGGGGATGTTAAAGGGAGAGAGAGAGAGATCAAGGGGACTTTAAAGGGACAGAGAGTGAGATCACGGGCAGGTTAAATGGACAGAGATTGAGATCACGGGAAGATTAAATGGACAGAGTGAGATCATTGGAATGTTAAAGGGACAGAGATTGAGATCACTGGGAGGTTAAAGGGACAGAGTGAGATCACTGGGACGTTAAAGGGACAGAGATTGAGATCACGAGGAGGTTAAAGGGACAGCGAGTGAGATCACCGGGCGGTTAAAGGGACAGAGAGTTATATCACGGTGAGGTTAAAGGGACAGAGAGTGAAATCACGGGGTGGTTAAAGGGCCAGAGAGTTAGATGACGGGGAGGTTAAATGGACAGAGAGAGATTACGGGGAGGTTAATGCGACACAGTGTGAGAACACGGGCAGGTAAAGGGACAGAGAGTGATATCACGGGTAGTTTTAAGGGATAGAGATTGAGATCACGGGTAGGTTAAAGGGACAGAGAGTGAGATCAGGGGGAGGTTAATGGGACGGAGAGTGAGATCAAAGGGAGGTTACGGGGACAGAGAGTGAGATCACGGGGAGGTTAAAGGGTCAGAGATTGAGATCACGGGGAGGTTAAAGGGACAGGGAGTGATATCACGGGGAGTTTTAAGGGATAGAGAGTGAGATCTGGGGAACGTTAATGGGACAGAGATTGAAATCACAGGCAGGTTAAAGGGACAGAGAGTGAGATCACGGGGAGGTTAAAGGGACAGAGAGTGAGATCGCGGGGAGGTAAAAGGGACAAAGAGAGTTAACGGGGATATTAAAGCGACATAGTGAGATAACGGGGAGGTTAAAGGGACAGATATTTAGATCACGGGGAGGTTAACGGGACCGGGAGTGAGATCGCGGGGAGGTTAAATGGACAGTGAGAGATTACGGGAAGGTTAAAGCGACAGAGAGTGAGAACATGATGAGGGTAATGGGACAGGGAGTGAGATCACGTGGACGTTAATGGGACAGAGATTGAGATCACGGATAAGTTAAAGGGACAGAGAGTGAGATGACGGTGAGGTTAATGGGACAGAGTGAGATCACTGGGACGTTAAAGGGACATGGATTTAGATCACGGAGTGGTTAAAGGGCAGAGTGAGATCACTGGGACGTTAAAGGGACAGAGATTGAGATCATGGGAAGGTTAAAGCGACAGAGAGTGAGATCACGGGAAGGTTAAAGGGACAGAGAGTGAGATTACGGGGAGGTTAAAGGGACAGAGAGTGAGATCACGGGGAGGCTAAAGGGACAGGGAGTGAGATCACGGGGATGCTAAAGGGAAAGAGAGTGAGATCACTGGGAAGTTAAAGGGACAGAGATTTAGATCACGGGGAGGTTAACGGGACAAAGAGTGATATTACTGCAGGTTAAAGGGACAGAGAGAGATTACGGGAAGGTTAAAGCGACAGAGAGTGAGATCACGGGGAGTTTAATGGGACAGAGAGTGAGATCACGGGGACTTTAAAGGGACAGAGAGTGAGATCACGGGGATGTTAAAGGGAGAGAGAGAGAGATCAAGGGGACTTTAAAGGGACAGAGAGTGAGATCACGGGCAGGTTAAATGGACAGAGATTGAGATCACGGGAAGATTAAATGGACAGAGTGAGATCATTGGAATGTTAAAGGGACAGAGATTGAGATCACTGGGAGGTTAAAGGGACAGAGTGAGATCACTGGGACGTTAAAGGGACAGAGATTGAGATCACGAGGAGGTTAAAGGGACAGCGAGTGAGATCACCGGGCGGTTAAAGGGACAGAGAGTTATATCACGGTGAGGTTAAAGGGACAGAATGTGAAATCACGGGGTGGTTAAAGGGCCAGAGAGTTAGATGACGGGGAGGTTAAATGGACAGAGAGAGATTACGGGGAGGTTAATGCGACACAGTGTGAGAACACGGGCAGGTAAAGGGACAGAGAGTGATATCACGGGTAGTTTTAAGGGATAGAGATTGAGATTACGGGTAGGTTAAAGGGACAGAGAGTGAGATCAGGGGGAGGTTAATGGGACGGAGAGTGAGATCAAAGGGAGGTTACGGGGACAGAGAGTGAGATCACGGGGAGGTTAAAGGGTCAGAGATTGAGATCACGGGGAGGTTAAAGGGACAGGGAGTGATATCACGGGGAGTTTTAAGGGATAGAGAGTGAGATCTGGGGAACGTTAATGGGACAGAGATTGAAATCACAGGCAGGTTAAAGGGACAGAGAGTGAGATCACGGGGAGGTTAAAGGGACAGAGAGTGAGATCGCGGGGAGGTAAAAGGGACAAAGAGAGTTAACGGGGATATTAAAGCGACATAGTGAGATAACGGAGAGGTTAAAGGGACAGATATTTAGATCACGGGGAGGTTAACGGGACCGGGAGTGAGATCGCGGGGAGGTTAAATGGACAGTGAGAGATTACGGGAAGGTTAAAGCGACAGAGAGTGAGAACATGATGAGGGTAATGGGACAGGGAGTGAGATCACGTGGACGTTAATGGGACAGAGATTGAGATCACGGATAAGTTAAAGGGACAGAGAGTGAGATGACGGTGAGGTTAATGGGACAGAGTGAGATCACTGGGACGTTAAAGGGACATGGATTTAGATCACGGAGTGGTTAAAGGGCAGGGTGAGATCACTGGGACGTTAAAGGGACAGAGATTGAGATCATGGGAAGGTTAAAGCGACAGAGAGTGAGATCACGGGATGGTTAAAGGGACAGAGAGTGAGATTACGGGGAGGTTAAAGGGACAGAGAGTGAGATCACTGGGAAGTTAAAGGGACAGAGATTTAGATCACGGGGAGGTTAACGGGACAAAGAGTGATATTACTGCAGGTTAAAGGGACAGAGAGAGATTACGGGAAGGTTAAAGCGACAGAGAGTGAGATCACGGGGAGGTTAATGAGACAGAGAGTGAGATCACGTGGACGTTAAAGGGACAGAGAGTGAGATCACGGGTACTTTAAAGGGACAGAGAGTGAGATCACGGGGATGTTAAAGGAAGAGAGAGAGAGATCACGGGGACTTTAAAGGGACGGAGAGTGAGATCACGGTGAGGTTAATGGGACAGAGAGTGAGATCATGGGGAGGTTAAAGGGACAGAGAGTGAGATCATGGGGAGGTGAAAGGGACAGAGAATGAGATCACAGGGAGGTTAAAGGGACATAGAGTGAGGTCAAGGGCAGGTTAAATGGACAGAGATTGAGATCACGGGAAGATTAAATGGATAGAGTGGGATCATTGGGACGTTAAAGGGACAGAGATTGAGATCACGGGGAGGTTTAAGGGACAGAGAGTGAGATCACGGGGATGTTAAAGGGAGAGAGAGAGAGATCATGGGGACTTTAAAGGGACGGAGAGTGAGATCACGGTGAGGTTAATGGGACAGAGAGTGAGATCATGGGGAGGTGAAAGGGACAGATTATGAGATCACAGGGAGGTTAAAGGGACAGAGAGTGAGGTCAAGGGCAGGTTAAATGGACAGAGATTGAGATCACGGGAAGATTAAATGGACAGAGTGGGATCATTCTAACGTTAAAGGGACAGAGATTGAGATCACGGGGAGGTTAAAGGGACAGAATGAGATCACTGGGAAGTTAAAGGGGCAGAGATTGAGATCACGGGGAGGTTAAAGGGACAGAAAGTGAGATCACCGGGCGGTTAAAGGGACAGAGAGTTAGATCACGGGGAGGTTAAAGGGACAGCGAGTGAAATCACGGGGTGGTTAAAGGTTCAGAGAGTTAGATGACGGGGAGGTTAAATGGACAGAGAGTGAGTTCACGTGGAGTTTAAAGGGACAGAAATTGAGATTACGGGGATGTTAAAGGGACAGAGAGTAGAACACGGGCAGGTAAAGGGACAGAGAGTGAGATCACGGGCAGGTAAAGGGACAGAGAGTGAGATCACGGGGAAGTTAATGGGACAGAGATTGAGATCATAGGGAGGTTAAGGGGACAGAGAATGAGATCATGGGGAGGTTAAAGAGTCAGAGAGTGAGATCACGGGCAGGTTAAAGGGACAGGGAGTGATATCACGTGGAGGTTTAAGGGACAGAGAGTGAGATCGCGGGGAGGCTAAAGGACAAAGAGAGTTAACGGGGAGATAAAAGCGACAGAGTGAGATCACGGGGAGGTTAAAGGGACAGATATTTAGATCGCTGGGTGGTTAAAGGGACAGTGAGAGATTACGGGAATGTTATAGCGACAGAGAGTGAGGTCATGGTGAGGTTAATGGGACAGATAGTGAGATCATCAGGAGGTTAAAGGGACAGAGAGTGAGATCACGGGGAGGTTAAAGGGACAGAGAGTGAGATCACGGGGAGGTTAAAGGGACAGAGAGTGAAATCACGGTGTGGTTAAAGGGCCAGAGAGTTAGATGACGGGGAGGTTAAGTGGACAGAGAGAGATTACGGGGAGGTTAATGCGACAGAGTGTGAGAACACGGGCAGGTAAAGGGACAGAGAGTGATATCACGGGGAGTTTTAAGGGATAGAGTTTGAGATCACGCGTAGGTTAAAGGGACAGAGAGTGAGATCAGGGGGAGGTTAATGGGACAGAGAGTGAGATCACACGGATGTTAAGGGGACAGAGAGTGAGATCACGGGGAGGTTAAAGGGTCAGAGAGTGAGATCACGGGGAGGTTAAAGGGACAGGAATGATATCACGGGTAGGTTTAAGGGACAGAGAGTGAGATCGCGGGGAGGTTAAAGGGACAAAGAGAGTTAACGGGGAGATTAAAGCGACATAGTGAGATCACGGGGAGGTTAATGGGACAGATATTTAGATCACGGGGAGGTTAACGGGACCGGGAGTGAGATCGCGGGGAGGTCAAATGGACAGTGAGAGATTACGGGAAGGTTAAAGCGACAGAGAGTGAGATCATGGTGAGGTTAATGGGACAGGGTGTGAGATCACGTGGACGTTAAAGTGACAGAGATTGAGATCACGGATAAGTTAAAGGGACAGAGAGTGAGATCACGGGGAGGGGAAAGGGACTGAGAGAGAGATCACGGGCAGGTTAATGGGACAGAGTGAGATCACTGAGACGTTAAAGGGACAGGGATTTAGATCACGGGGACGTTAAAGGGATAGAGTGAGATCACTGGGATGTTAAAGGGACAGAGATTGAGATCATGGGGAGGTTAACGGGACAGAGAGTGAGATTACTGCAAGTTAAAGGGACAGAGAGAGATTACGGGGAGGTTAATGCGACAGAGAATGAGATCACGGGGGGGATAATGGGACAGAGAGTGAGATCACGTGGACGTTAAAGGGACAGAGTGAGATCACGGGAAGGTTAATGGGACAGAGAGTGAGATCACGTGGACGTTATAGGGACAGAGAGTGCGATCACGGGGAAGTTAAAGGGACAGAGAGTGAGATCACGGGGATGTTAAAGGGAGAGAGAGTGAGATCACGGGATGGTTAAAGGGATAGAGAGTGAGATGACAGGGAGGTTAAAGGGTCAGAGAGTGATATCACTGTGAGGTTAAAGGGACAGAGATTTAGATCACGGGGAGGGTATCGGGACAGAGAGTGAGATCACGGGGAGGTTAATGGGACAGAGAGTGAGATCACGTGGACGTTAAAGGGACAGAGATTGACATCACGGGGAAGTTAAAGGGAGAGTGAGTGAGATCACGGGGAGGTTAATGGGACAGAGAGTGACATCACGGTGAGGTTAAAGGGACAGAGAGTAAGATCACGGGGAGGTTAAAGGGACAGAGAGTGAGATCATGGGGAGGTTAAAGGGACAGAGAGTGAGATCACGGGGAGGTTAAAGGGATAGGGAGTGAGATCACGGGGAGGTTAAAGGGACAGAGAGTGAGATCACGGGGAGGTTAAAGGGACAGAGAGTGAGATCACGGGCAGTTTAAAGGGACAGAGAGTGATATCACGGGGAGGTTTAAGGGATAGAGAGTGAGATGACAGGGAGGTTAAAGGGTCAGAGAGTGATATCACTGTGAGGTTAAAGGGACAGAGATTTAGATCACGGGTAGGTTATCGGGACAGAGAGTGAGATCACGGGGAGGTTAATGGGACAGAGAGTGAGATCACGTGGACGTTAAAGGGACAGAGATTGACATCACGGGGAAGTTAAAGGGAGAAAGAGTGAGATCACGGGGAGGTTAATGGGACAGAGAGTGAGATCACGCAGAGGTGAAAGGGACAGAGAATGAGATCACAGGTAGGTTAAAGGGACAGAGATTGAGATCACGGGGTGGTTAAAGGGAGAGAGAGTGAGATCATGGGGAGGTTAATGGGAAAGAGAGTGAGATCACGGGGAGGTTTAAGGGATAGAGAGTGAGATCACGGGAAAGTTAAGAGGACATAGAGTGAGAACACGGGGAATTTAAAGGGAAAGTCAGAGATCATGGGGATGTTAAGGAGACAGAGGGTGAGAACACAGGGAGGTTAATGGGACAGAGAGTGAGAACACGTGGTGTTTAAAGGGAAAGACAGTGATCACTGGGAGTTAAAGGAACAGAGAGTGAGATCACGGGGAGGTTAAAGGGACAGATGGTGAGATCACGAGGAGGTTAAAGGGACAGAGTGAGATTACAGGTAATTTAAAGCGACAGAGAGTGAGATCACGGGGATATTAATGTGACAGAGAGTGAGATCACGTGGACGTTAAAGGGACAGAGAGTGAGATCACGTGGACGTTAAAGGGACAGAGAGTGAGATCACGGCGAAGTTAAAGGGACAGAGAGTCTGATCGCGGGGAGGTTAATGGGACAGAGAGTGAGATCACGGGGAGGTTAATGGGACAGAGAGTGAGATCACGGGGAGGTGAAAGGGACAGAGTGTGAGATAACGGGCAGTTTAAATGGACAGAGATTGAGATCATGGTAAGATTAAATGGATCGAGTGAGATCACTGGGACATTAAAGGGACAGAGAGTGAGATCACGGGGATGTTAAAGGGACAGCGAGTTAGATCACGGGGAGGTTAAAGGGACAGAGAGTGAGATCACGGGAATGTTAAGGGGACAGAGAGTGAGATCAGGGGGAGATTTAAGGGATAGAGAATGAGATCACGGGGAGGTTAAAGGGACATAGAGTGAGATAACGGGGAGGTTAAAGGAACAGAGATTGAGATCACGGTGAGGTTAAAGGGACAGAGAGTTAGATCACGGGGAGGTTAATGGGACAGAGAGTGAGATCACGGGGTGGTTAAAGGGACAGAGAGTGAGATCACGGGAAGTTTAATGGGACAGAGAGTGATATGACGGGGAGGTTTAAGGGATACAGAGTGAGATCACGGGAAAGTTGAGGGGACAGAGAGTGAGATCAGGGTGAGGGTAATGGACCAGAGAGTGAGATCACGGGGAGGCTAAAGGGACAGAGAGTGAGATCAGGGGGACGTTAATGGGACAGATAGTGAGGTCACAGGGATGTTAAAGGGACACAGAGTGAGATCACGGGGATGTTAAAGTGACAGAAAGTGAGATTAAGGGGAGGTTTAAGGGATAGAGAGTGAGATCACGGGAATTTTAAAGGAACAGAGAGTGAGATCACGGTGAGTTCAAAGGAACAGTGAGTGAGATCAAGGGGAAGTTAAAGGGACAGAGAGTGAGATCACGGGGAGTTTAAAGTGACTGAGAGTGAGATCACGGGGAGGTCAAAGGGACAGAGAGTGACTTCACGGTGAGGTTAAAGGGACAGAGAGTGAGATCACAGGGAGGTGAAAGGGACAGAGAGTGAGATCATGGGGAGGTTTAAAGGGACAGGGAGTGAGATCAGGGAGTTTAAAGGGACAGAGAGTGAGATCATGGGGAGGTTTAAAGGGACAGGGAGTGAGATCACGGGGAGTTTAAAGGGACAGAGAGTGAGATCACGGGGAGTTTAAAGGGACAGAGAGTGAGATCACGGGGAGGTTATAGGGAGAGAGAGTGAGATCATCGGGGACAATTAAAGGGACAGAGTGTGAGATTAGGGCATTAGTTAAATGGACAGAGAGTGAGATCAGGGGGACAGTTACAGGGTCAGAGAGTGAGATCAGGGGATCAGTTAAAGTAACAGAGAGTGAGATCTGGGGGACATTTAAAGGGACAGAGAGTGAGATCAGGGGGACAGTTCAAGGGACGGAGATTGAGATCGGGGGGACAGTTAAAGGGACAGAGAGTGAGATCACGGGGAGGTTAAAGGGACAGAGAGTGAGATCACGGGGAGGTTAAAGGGACAGAGAGTGAGATCACGGGGATGTTAAAGTGACAGAGAGTGAGATCACGGGGATGTTAAAGTGACAGAGAGTGAGATCACAGGGAGCTTAAAGGGAAAGACAGAGATCACTGGGAGTTTAAAGGGACAGAGAGTGAGATCACGGGGAGCTTAAAGGGACAGAGAGTGAGATCACGGTGACTTTAAAAGGACAGAGAGTTACAACACGGGGAGTTCAAAGGGGAAGACAGAGATCACTGGGAGTTTTAAGGGACAGAGAATGAGAGCACCGGGAGGTTAAAGGGACAGAGAGTGAGATTACGGGGAGGTTAAAGGGACCGTGATTGCGATCACGGGGAGGTTAAAAGCACAGAGAGTGAGATCACGGGGAGGTTAAAGGGACAGAGTGTGATCGCGGGAAGGTTAAAGGGACAGAGAGTGAGATTACGGGGAGGTTAAAGGGACAGAGAGTGAGATCACGGGGAGGCTAATGGGACAGGGAGTGAGATCACGGGGAGGCTAATGGGACAGGGAGTGAGATCACTGGGAAGTTAAAGGGACAGAGATTTAGGTCACGAGGAGGTTAACGGGACAGAGAGTGCGATCACGGGGAAGTTAAAGGGACAGAGGGAGATTACGGGGAGGTTAAAGCGACAGAGAGTGAGATCGGGG
>NW_027598678.1:0-38848 GCF_964194155.1 Cetorhinus maximus
TCTCGCAAGACGCAGGGTCGGTCAGGTTTCAGGCGATGGGAGCGTTGAACAAGCAATCGGTAAAGCGCCCGTGGTTCTTACCTTCGATGGCCAGTCCGAGCTCCACTCCGGAGGGAACTGCGGGACGAGGGAGAAGGGGGAAGGGAAGAAGGAAAGGACACGGTTAGAAGGCAAGGAAAAGGGGGAAAGCCAAATGCAACGGGCCATTCGGCCCCTCGAGCCTGCCCTGCTGCTGTTCCGCTAGACCGTGGCTCCTCAGTGGCATTTCGGCACATTCCACACCCCCCTCCCCATATCCCTCGGCGCCTCTAACATCTCTATCGGTCTCAGCCTCGAACAGAATGAATGCCTGAGCCTCCACTGCCCCTTTGGGTGGTGGGATAGAGGTGAGGGTGGGGGGAGTCCCAGATACTCTGTGTAAAACTCCGTCTTCACCGGAGTCCTGAGTGACCCGCCTCTTGTTGTGAGGCTGTGGCCCTGGGCTCTCGAGACTCACTCCCACTTGACCCCCACCTGTTCCCCCACAAGACAAGACATCTGCCCTGCATCTACCCTGTGACGGCCTGGAAGGATTTTGAAGTGAGGTCTCCTCTCCGTCTTCGAGACTCGGGAGAACTCAGTCCCAGTTTCCTCAATCTCTCCTCATAAGACAATCCCACCATCCCAGGGATGAGTTTGGTGAACCTTCATTGCACTCCCTCTATGGCAAGTATAACCTTCCTTAGATAAGGAAACCAAAACTCTATGTGGTCTGGCCAAGGGTCAATACAATTGCAACAAGACATCTTTATTACTCTCTATTCCTTGCAATATAGACCATTTCCTTTCCCAATGCCATGCTTTTTTAAAAAATATTATTATTTATTCATGGGGATGTGGGCGTTGCTGGCTGGGCCCAGCACTTACTGCCCATCCCTAACTGCCCCTTGAGAACGTGGTGGTGAGACGCCTTCTTGAACCGCTGCAGTCCCTGTGGTGTAGGTACACCCACAAGTCTTGTAATCCAGGGAGTTCAGAGTCAACCTTATCTGCTAAAGGTCTAGAGTCACATGTAGGCCGGACCACATAAGGATAGTAGATTGACTTCTCTAAAAGAGGATGGGGGAACTAGATGGGTTTTTCCCCGTGGTCGTCATTAGACATTCAATTCCGGGTATTTTTAAATTCATTCACGGGATGCTGGCCGGGCCCAGAAATTATTGCCCAACCTTAATCGCCCCTTGAGAAGGTGGTGGGTGAGCTGCCTTCTTGAACCGCTGCAGTCCCCTGTGGTGTAGGTACACCCACAGTGCTGTTAGGGAGGGAGTTCCAGGAATTTTTACCCAGCGACAGTGAAGGAACGGCCGATATATTTCCAAGTCAGGATGTTGAGCGGCTCGGAGGGGAACTTCCAGCTGGTGGTGTTCCCCATGTGTCTGCTGCCCTTGTCTTTTACTTTTCAATGATTCATGAACGAAAACACCCAGGAGCCTTTGCACATGAACACTTCCCAATCTCTCAACATTTAAGGAATTCTGCGCTCTTCCATTTCCACTCGCAAAGTGGTTAACGACAGTAATGATGAACTGATAGTTAAATAATAATGTTGGCAATGGGACCACTAAAGCAACGGTACATGTGTCCGGCGAGGGAGGGGGTGGGATGTATTGGTTATGGCATAATATGAGAGCGGGGCGGTGGGCAATGGGGCATAAAAACCTGGTCAACAGGAAGAGTGTTATAGGTGGACAGGAAGATTATTGGTGCATATCATTCCCCTCACTCCCTCCACCACCGACGCACAGTAGCAGCAGTGTGTGTACCATCTACAAGATGCACTGCAGCAACTCACCAAGGCTCCTTCGACAGCACCTTCCAAACCCACGACCACTACCATCTAGAAGGACAAGGGCAGCAAAGACATGGGAACATCACCACCTGGAAGTTCCCCTCCGAGCCACTCACCATCCCGACTTGGAAATATATCGGCCGTTCCTTCACTGTCACTGGGTCAAAATCTTGGAACTCCCTCCCTAACAGCGCTGTGGGTGTACCTACACCACAGGGACAAAGTCCTGGAACTCCCTCCCTAACAGCACTGTGGGTGTACCTACACCACAGGGACAAAGTCCTGGAACTCCCTCCCTAACAGCGCTGTGGGTGTACCTACACCACAGGGACAAAATCCTGGAACTCCCTCCCTAACAGCGCTGTGGGTGTACCTACACCACAGGGACAAAATCCTGGAACTCCCTCCCTAACAGCACTGTGGGTGTACCTACACCACAGGGGACAAAATCCTGGAACTCCCTCCCTAACAGCACTGTGGGTGTACCTACACCACAGGGACAAAATCCTGGAGCTCCCTCCCTAACAGCGCTGTGGGTGTACCTACACCACAGGGACAAAATCCTGGAACTCCCTCCCTAACAGCGCTGTGGGTGTACCTACACCACAGGGTCAAAATCCTGGAACTCCCACCCTAACAGCACTGTGGGTGTACCTACACCACAGGGACAAAATCCTGGAACTCCCTCCCTAACAGCACTGTGGGTGTACCTACACCACAGGGACAAAATCCTGGAACTCCCTCCCTAACAGCGCTGTGGGTGTACCTACACCACAGGGACAAAATCCTGGAACTCCCACCCTAACAGCACTGTGGGTGTACCTACACCACAGGGACAAAATCCTGGAACTCCCTCCCTAACAGCACTGTGGGTGTACCTACACCGCACGGACAGCAGTGGTTCAAGAAGGCGGCTCACCCACCACCTTCGCAAGGGGCAAGTAGAGGTGGGCAATAAACGCTGGCCCAGCCAGCGAAGCCCACATCTGGTGAAAAAAACATCGTCGCTATAAGCGTGCGACTAAACAAAACCGTGGGCATCAGCCTTCCCTGGTTCATTCCGCCCCCCCCGACAATGCCTTGACCAATCAGAGTCCACACGCGTGATTTGAATCTAAACAAAACTTTGGCAGTTGACTGCTCCCCGGCGCATTGCCTCCACCAATCAAAGTTCACTTGCCCAAAAAGATTTGAGCGCTCTCTTCTCGTGCAGTATAAATTGTTGTTGCCTTTACTTATCGGCATTCTGGCGTCTGTCCCGATGAGTGCGAGACAAAAAGTTGGGAGAGGGTGTCCCCTCTTCAGCTGTATTGGTATATCGATCAATGTATAGATGTTTAGCAGGTCGATGTAGGGTTTCAATGCCGGGGGGACATGTTGTCCAATGAGCAATTTCAGGCGCTCTGTATCGGCCAAGTCCATTTTGCACCGCTATTTGAGGCGAGGTAATGTGCAGCAGTGTTGAGGGCGGGCAAAATTGAGACAGAGGACAGCGGAAACCGGATCTGCGGGAATACCCTGTCTGAGACGGGAGGGACTACCGGACCACACGCGCTATGGACAGCCCCACAGCTCCGCTTTGAGCAGCGTCGCTTCTAGACGCCCAGGAGCCAGAGGGGAACTCCGAGGGAGGCCCCTTTCTCTCTGCAAAAATAAATAAATAAAACCCTTTGCGGCAGCGAAAGGACAAGGAATATACTCACCAAATACTAGGAAAGCCAACCATATCATCTTCAGCTGATCTCACACCCTACAACGACAAGAGCTGGGCCACACACTGCTGGCTTCTGTTGGTCAACCTAGAACACACAAGAGCACGAGAAATAGGATTAGTCCATTCGGCCCATCCAGCCATGCAACCCGGTCATGGCTGAACTTGGGGCTTGGGCTCCACTTTCCCCGCCCCACCCCCTCCCCACATCCTTCATTCCTAAAGATCCCTCCATCCCGGCCTTCCAACGGATGGATCATCCACCGCCCTCTGGGGTAGAGGACTCCCAAGATTTCCCAACCCTTTTTGAGTGAAGAAATTCCTCCTCATCTCAGCCCTAAATGATCGCGCCCCCCACCCCCTTGTCCCGAGACAGCGCCCCCCCGCATTTCAGGTTCCCCCCCCACCGACCAGTGGAAATGACCCCTCAGCGCCCACCCTGTCAAACCCCTTCACAATCCTGCAGGTCTCAATGAGTCCATAAGACATTGGAGCAGAAATTAGGCCATTCGGCCCATCGAGTCTGCCCCGCCATTCAATCATGGCGGATAAGTTTCTCAACCCCATTCTCCCGCCTTCTCCCCGTAACCTTTGATCCCCTTACCAATCAAGAACCTATCGATCTCGGTCTTAAATACACCCAATGACCTGGCCTCCACAGCCTTCTGTGGCAATGAATTCCATAGATTCACCACTCTCTGGCTAAAGAAGTTTCTCCTCATCTCTGTTCTAAAAGGTCTTCCCTTTACTCTGAGGCTGTGCCCTCGGGTCCTAGTCTCTCCTACTAATGGGAACATCTACCCCACGTCCACTCTATCCAGGCCTTTCAGTATTCTGTAAGTTTCAATCAGATCCCCCTCCCTCATCCTTCTAAACTCCATCGAGTATAGACCCAGAGTCCTCAAACGTTCCTCATATGTTAAGCCTTTCATTCCTGGGATCGTTCTCGTGAACCTCCTCTGGGACCCTCTCCAGGGGCCCAGCACATCCTTCCCTGAGATACAGGGGCCCAAAATTGCTCACAATATTCTAAATGTGGTCTGACCAGAGCCTTATAAAGCCTCAGCAGCACATCCCTGCTTTTATATTCTAGTCAATGAGATCGCCTCCCATTCTTCCAGGCTCCAGAGAATATAAACCCAATTGGCTCAGTGTCTCATCATAGGGCAACCCCCTCGTCCCACGGACCAATCCCAGTGAACCTGCCCTGCAGCGCCCCCTGTGGAATGATACCCTCCCTTCAACATGAAGACCAGAACTGCACACCCTATTCCAGAGGTGGTCTCACCAAATCCCTGTGGCCAACGTAGCAAGACTTCTTTATCCTTGGACTCCAATACCCTTACAATGAAGGCCAATGTTAATTTTCCTCCCCAATTGCTTGCTGCCCCTGTATACACACTTTCTGCATTGCTTGGACCAGAACAACCAAAGAATGGCGAGATTATAAAGTAGAAGTGTAGAGGAAGCGACAATGTTTTGAGCCACTACAGAGCAGAAGGAGGCCATTCAGCCCCCCCACAACCCCCTCCCCCCCACCTCTCCGGCTTTTCCTGTCATTAAATTAGCTCAGGACCCATCTATACACTCCATTGATCTGTTCTGACTCCCCTGTACCAGGGCTAAGGAACCTACGGCAAGATTTTGAGTTTAAAAACCAGCTCAAAAGTTTGGCGTAGAATCTAAATGCTGAACTAGACCTTTCTCTTGCCAAAGTGGCTTTGCTTTCGCTGTTGCTGTTGCCTCGAACGCTAATTTTAGTGAACAAGCCCATCGTGACAGTCTGGCCGCTGGTTTGTCTCTGTAACTGGCCAGGGAGGTGCGTGGGTGTAATTAAGTCCCGGGTGAATTTTAGGACAGTGTTTAGACTCTTGGCCATCATCGAATTATACTTGCTATAGAGGGAGTGCAGGGAAGGTTCACCCGACTGATTCCTGGGATGGCGGGACTGATAGATGAGGAGAGATTGAGTCGGTTAGGATTATATTCGCTGGAGTTCGGAAGAATGAGTCTCATAGAAGCCTATAAAATTCTAACAGGACTGGACAGGGTAGATGCAGGAAGGATGTTCCTGATGGTGGGGGAGTCCAGAACCAGGGGTCACAGTCTGAGGATACGGGGTAGACCATTTAGGACTGAGATGAGGAGAAATGTCTTCACCCAGAGAGTGGTGAGCCTGGGGAATTCTCTACTACAGAAAGTAGTTGAGGCCAACACATTGTATGTTTTCAAGAGGGATTTAGATATAGCTCTTGGGGCGAAAGGGATCAAAGGATATGGGGAGCAAGCGGGGAGCAGGCTATTGAGTTGGATGATCAGCCATGATCATAATGAATGGTGGAGCAGGGTCGAAGGGCTGAATGGCCTCCTCCTGCTCCTAGTTTGTGTTTACAAACGCAAAACATCAGATTACGAGTTGGCGATGCAGTTCTATGTACTAAAGCTCCACCTACACTGTTGATTTTTATGTGTGTGTGTGTATGTGTGTTTGTGTTTGTGTGGATGTGTGTGCTTGAGTGTGTGTGTGTGTGTGGTGAATGTGTGTGTGCATTTGGTGTTTGGTGTGTGCGTGTGCCCGTGTGTGTGTGTGGTGTCTGTGTGTGTGTGTGTGGGTGTGTGTGGGTGTGTATGTGTGTGTGTGTGTGTGTGGATGTGCATGTTTGTGTGTGCATGTGTGTATGTGCGTATGTGCGTGTGTGTGTGTGTGTCTGTGTTTGTGCCTGTGTTTGTGTGTGTGTGTGTGTGTGTGTGTGCGTGAGTGGATGTGTGCATGTGGGTGTGCATTTGTGTATGTGTGTGTGTGTATGTGTTTGTGCCTGTGTTTGTGTGTGTGTGTGCGTGTGGTGTATGTGGGTGTGTGTGTGTGTGGGTGCATCTGTTTGTGCCTGTGTTTGTGTGTGTGTGTTTGAGTGTGTATGTGTGTGTGTGTGTGTATGTTTTTGTGCCTGTGTTTGTGTGTGTGTGCGTGAGGTGTATGTGGGTGTGTGTGTGTGTGGGTGTGTGGGTGTATTTATTTGTGCCTGTGTTTGTGTGTGTGTGTGTGTGTGTGTGTATGTGTGTGGGTGTATGTGTGGGTGTATGTGTTTGTGTGTGTGTGTGGGTGTATGTGTTTGTGCCTGTGTGTGTGTGTGTGTGTGTGTGTTTGTGCTGGTGTGTGTGTGTGTTTGTGCCTGTGTGTGTGTGTGTTTGTGTTTGTGTGTGTGTTTGTGCCTGTGTTTGTGTGTGTGTGTGTGGTTTATGTGGGTGTGCGTGTGGGTGTGTGTGTGGGTGGGTGTATGTGTTTGTGTGTGTGTGTGTGTGTATTTGTGTGTGTCTTTGTGTGTATGTATTTGTGTTTGTGTGTGTGTGTGTGTTTGTGTGTGTGTGTTTGTGTGTGTGTGTATTTGTGTGTGTGTGTTTATTTGTGTGTGTGTTTGCGTGTGTGTATTTGTGTGTGTGTTTGTGTGTGTGTGTGTTTGTGTGTGTGTGTGTGTGTGTTTGTGTGTGTGTGTTTGTGTGTGTGTATTTGTGTGTGTTTGTGTTTGTGTTTGTGGGTATTTGTGTGTGTGTTTGTGTGTGTGTGTGTTTATTTGTGTATGTGTTTGTGTGTGTGTATTTGTGTGTGTGTTTGTGTGTGTGTGTGTATTTGTGTGTGTTTGTGTGTGTGTATATTTGTGTGTGTTTGTGTGTGTGTGTGTGTGTGTGTTTGTGTTTGTGTGTATTTTTGTGTGTGTTTGTGTTTGTGTGTGTGTTTGTGTGTGTGTTTGTGTTTGTGTGTGTGTGTGTGGTGTATGTGGGTGTGCATGTGTGTGTGTAGGGGGGGTGTGTGTGTGTGTGGTGTGTGTGGGTGTGCATGTGTGTGTGTGGGGGTGCGTGTGTGTGTGTATTTGTGTCTGTGTTTGTGTGTGGTGTATGTGGGGGTGTGTGTGTGTGTGTGGGGGTATGTGGTGTATGTGGGTGTGCGTGTGTGTGGGTGTGTGTTTGTGTATGTGTGTGTGTGTGTGGTGTATGTGGGTGTGCGTGTGTGTGCGCATGTGTGTGGGGGGGGTGTGTGTGTGTGTGTGGGTGTGTGTGTGTGTGGGGTATGTGTGTGTGCGTGTGTGTGTGTGTCGGTGTGTGTGTGTGTGTGTGTGTGTGGGGGTATGTGTGTGTGTGCGTGTGTGTGTGTGGTGTATGTGGGTGTGTGTGTGTGTGTGGGGGTGTGTGTGTGTGGGGGGGTGTGTGTGTGTGTGCGTGTGTGTGTGTGTGTGTGTGGTGTATGTGGGTGTGTGTGCGTGTGTGTGTGTGTGTGTGTGTGTGGTGTATGTGGGTGTGTGTGCGTGTGTGTGTGTGTGTGTGTGTGTGGGGGTGTGTGTGTGGTGTATGTGGGTGTGTGTGTGTGTGTGTGTGTGTGTGTGGTGTATGTGGGGGTGTGTGTGTGTGTGTGTGTGTGTGTGTGGTGTATGTGGGTGTGTGTGCGTGTGTGTGTGTGTGTGTGTATGTCGGTGTGTGTGTGTGTGTGTGTGTGGGGGTGTGTGTGTGTGTGTGTGTGTATGTGGTGTATGTGGGTGTGTGTGCGTGTGTGTGTGTGTGTGTGTATGTCGGTGTGTGTGTGTGTGTGTGTGTGTGGGGGTATGTGTGTGTGTGTGTGTGTGTGGGGTTGTGTGTGTGGTGTATGTGGGTGTGTGGTGTGTGTGTGTGTGTGTGTGTGTGTGGGGTTGTGTGTGTGGTGTATGTGGGTGTGTGTGTGTGTGTGTGTGTGGGTGTGTGTGTGTGTGTGTGTGTGGTGTATGTGGGTGTGTGTGTGTGTGTGTGTGTGGGGTTGTGTGTGTGTGTGTGTGTGTGTGTAGGAGTGTGTGTGTGTGTGGGAGTGTGTGTGTGGGGTTGTGTGTGTGTGTGTGTGTGTGTGTAGGAGTGTGTGTGTGTGTGTGTGTGTATGTGGGTGTGTGGGGGTGTGTGTGTGTGGGAGTGTGTGTGTGTGTGTGGTGTATGTGTGTGTGTGTGTGTGTGTGTGTGTGGGAGTGTGTGTGTGCGGGGGTGTTTCTGCCTGTGTGTGTTTGGCCCGCCACTGATTTTGGCTGTGCACCAATGGCCCATTATCATAAGTAAAAGGGTCTCCCATCCCTGCCCTATACATTGAGCGCCTTCCCCATCAAGTGGCATCAACCCTGACCCTTAACCGTTGACCCTTGACCCTTCAAGGCCATTCAGAGGGGGAGAATTCCAGCCTTTCCTTACCATTGCTGCAAATAAAAGGAGCGCCCCCCCCATTCCGCCACTGGCTTTCCTGGTCTTTCCACCACCAGCCCCGGGTTTCAATAGCACCTCAGCTGCTGCCACAAAATGCCCAGTACCGGGGGGACCACCAGTTCCATCGAAACCCTGCCCAAAGCCGGCGGCCAGTCCGATGCTGCCCGCTTTGCACCCAAGTTGAGTTTCTAGCCCTCCCCCCGCCACCCACACCCACACCCACACCTCCGTCCTCGACTGCTTTTTAAATCTGTTCACGAGTTACCGGCCGGGCCCAGCATTTATTGCCCTTCCCTAATTGCCCCTCGAGAAGGTGGCGGTGAGCTGCCCTACTAAAAAACCGCTGCAGTCCATGGGGTGACCACACATCCCTGCAAATCTGTGGCAGGAGTGAGGCCACTCGGCCCCTCCAGCTCCGCTGTGCTATTCAATAAGACCACGGCTGACCTGACCGTCACCTCAGCCCGACATTCCCACCTCCCCCCGATAACCTCTCACCTTGTTAAGCCAGAATCCATCCCTCTCGGCCTTAAAAAATATCCCAAGACTTGGCTTCCATCGCCTTTCGAGGGAGAGAGGTCCAAACACTCACCTCCCTCCGAGAGACAAAAAAAATCTCCTTACCTCTGTTTCAATGGGTCGATCGCTTGTTATTAAAGAGTGGACCCCCTGGTTCTAGATTCTCCCACAAGAGGGAACACCCTCTCCACATCCACCCTGTCCAAGACCCCCTCAGGACCTTAGATGTTTCCATCAAGCCACCTCTTAACTCTTCTGAACTCCAGCGGATACAAAGCCAAACTTTCCACAGAAGGACATCTTACAGAAGGGAAAAGGATGTAAAAACTGGGAAATAAGGGGTCTGGTCTGAGCCGGTCTTGTATACCTTAAAATGGAACATCTGTATAAACTGGGAAATAAGGGCACTGGTCTGAACTGGTCTTGTATACCTTAAAATGGAACATCTGTATAAACTGGGAAATAAGGGCACTGGTCTGAACTGGTCTTGTATACCTTAAAATGGAACACCAATAAAAACTGGAAAATTAGAGTAAAGGTCTGAACTTGTCTTCTATACCTTAAATTGGAACACCAGTAAAAACTGGGAAAAACGGGCTCAGGTCTGAACTGGTCTTGTATACCTTAAAATGGAACACTAATAAAAACTGGGAAATAAGGGCAATGGTCTGAATTGGTCTTGTAGACCTTAAAATGGAACACCAGTAAAAACTGGGAAATAAGGGCTCTGGTCCGAACTGCTTTTCCTTCTGAACTGGCCAAGCTTGTTGGAACTGTTTCCAAGGCCGTGCTGTTAGGAAGGGAGTTCCAGGACTTTGGATCCCCTACCAGGATTTTTTTCAATTCATTCACTGGCCGTTGGCGTCACTGGCCAGTCCAGCATTTATTGCCCACCCCTAATTACCCTTGTTCAGAGTGGGGCGGTTAAGAGTCAGTCACATTCCCCTATGAGACTGGAGTCACATGTAGGCCAGACCAGGTAAGGACAGCAGATTCCCTTCCCTGAAGGGCATTGGTGAACCCGATGGTTTACAAACTATCGGCGATGGTTTCTTGGCCATCCAGAATTCTATTGAATTCAAATTTTACTATCCTGCTGTGCTGGGATTTGAGTTGTCCCCAGGGGTTCCAGAGTATTACCCAGGTCTCTGGAATGCCAGTGTCAATACCGCTACGCCACCCTCTAAACACTGTTTTTATCTATTAACCTTTCCGATTCTTTCTGGCGAACTAAGTTACCTTATTTCATCAGCCCTGAGTCTCCGATTATCAAGGTTATGGAAATCTTGGCCCCCTAACTTGTCCGCATTGATATAACTATAACACCTTCCCCATTGTATCCCACTGCCCCCTTGATTTACAGTCCATCCTGCCCCTAACATTTCCGATCAGCTACTGGATTCTAATCTCTGGAGTGCTTGGGCTACCCTCCAAGTGTGCGCCCCATGTTAGCACACTGTCCACCAGTGGAAATCCACTCGGGCTTACCATCATTCGACCTCACGCTCGGAGCCCCAACCCAGTCAGCTGTCCTCATCCCGGCCCTCTCCCTGCCTTTGCAAGTGCAACACTCGTGTGTTTACTTTTGGTTTTGCGTTCATTCGCGGGATGTGCGCGTCGCTGGCTGGGCCCAGCATTTATGGCCCAGCCCTAGTTGACCCTTGAGAAGGTGGTGGGTGAGCTGCCCTCTTGAACCGCTGCAGTTCCCTGTGGTGAAGGTACACCCACAGTGCTGTTAGGGAGGGAGTTCCAGGATTTTGTCCATGTGGTGTGGGTACACCCACAGTGCTGTTAGGGAGGGAGTTCCAGGATTTTGTCCATGTGGTGTGGGTACACCCACAGTGCTGTTAGGGAGGGAGTTCCAGGATTTTGTCCCTGTGGTGTAGGTACACCCACAGTGCTGTTAGGGAGGGAGTTCCAGGATTTTGTCCCCTGTGGTGTAGGTACACCCACGGCGCTGTTAGGGAGGGTGTTCCAGGATTTTGTCCATCTGGTGTAGGTACACCCACAGTGCTGTTAGGGAGGGAGTTCCAGGATTTTGTCCCTGTGGTGTAGGTACACCCACAGTGCTGTTAGGGAGGGAGTTCCAGGATTTTGTCCCCTGTGGTGCAGGTACACCCACGGCACTGTTAGGGAGGGAGTTCCAGGATTTTGTCCATCTGGTGTAGGTACACCCACAGTGCTGTTAGGAAGGGAGTTCCAGGATTTTGACCCAGCGACAGTGAAGGAACAGCCAATATATGTCCAAGTCAGGATGGTGAGTGGCTTGGAGGGGAACTTCCAGGCGGTGGTGTTCCCATGTGTCTGCTGCCCTTGTCCTTCTAGATGGTAGTGGTCATGAGTAAGGAAGGTGCTGTCGAATGAGCCTTGGTGAGTTGCTGCAGTGCATCTTGTAGATGGTACACACACTGCTGCTACTGTGCGTCGGTGGTGGAGGGAGTGAATGTTTGTGGATGGGGTGCCAATCAAGCGGGGCTGCTTTGTCCTGGACAGTGTCGAACTTCTTGAGTGTTGTGGGAGCTGCACTCATCCAGGCAAGTGGGGATTATCCCATCACACTCCTGACTTGTGCCTTGTAGATGGTGGACAGGCTTTGGGGAGTCAGGGGGTGAGTTACTCGCAGGAGTCCCAGCCTCTGACCTGCTCTTGTAGCCACAGTATTTATATGGCTGGTCCCAGTTCAGTTTCTGAACCCTTGCTCGGACGCTGTTTGGTGCAGCGGGAGGTGGGGGAGGTCGCAGCCCTGTCTCAGAGCCAGAAGCTCGGGCTCCAACCCCAGCACTGGAAGGCCCAGGAAGACAGGAGTCACTCTCAATCTGTAAATCCTTCCAACACACGCCAATCGCAAGCGGCAAGAGTGTGGGTGGAATCCTTGTCTACCAGGGAAACCTGGAGCATCCACCATCACCATTCGCTGCTCCAAACTACAATGGGTGCGGCCCATCAGCCAATTAAGACCCATTCGTGAACTGTGCACGGCCAATCACAATCCAGGCATGGAAGTCACTTAAAAAAACCAATCGTGAAGGGTTTGAAAGAGCCTTCTGGTCAATGAAGTTCCTCAGAGTGCCATGTACGTAGACCATAAGACCATAAGACACAGGAGCCGAAATTAGGCCATTCGCCCCATCGAGTCTGCTCCGCCATTCAATCATGGCTGATAAGTTTCTCAACCCCATTCTCCTGC
Organism: Cetorhinus maximus; assembly: GCF_964194155.1. Lineage (NCBI taxonomy): Eukaryota > Metazoa > Chordata > Chondrichthyes > Lamniformes > Cetorhinidae > Cetorhinus > Cetorhinus maximus. Next base: position 12,454 of record NW_027598678.1, read on the forward strand.
CTTCTCCCCGTAAACTTTGATCCCCTTACCAATCAAGAACCTATCTATAACAAAAACAGAATTACCTGGAAAAACTCAGCAAGTCTGGCAGCATCGGCGGAGAAGAAATCAGTTAACGTTTCGAGCCTTCATGGCCCTTCGGCAGAACTGGAGCATAGTTAGAAGAAGGGAGAAATATAAATTGGTTTAAGGTGGGTGGGGGGGGGGAGAGACACATTGAGGGTGTGGTGATTGTGGAGATGAGCAGCTAATCAAAAGATGTCACAGACAAAAGGTTCAAAGAGGTGTTGAAGGTGGTGATATTTGTCTGAGAAAAGTGCTAATTAAGAATGGAAGACAGGATACTCAAAGTACAGCTCTAGTGGGGGTGGGGTGGACAGACTAACAAGGTTTTAGTTTTAGATTTAAAAATAATGGAAATAGGTGGGGAAAGAAGAATCTATATAAATTATTGAAAAAAAAGCGGGGGGGGAGGGGAAAGAAACGGGGTGGGGATGGGGGGAGGGGGAGTTTAAGATCTAAAGTTGTTGAATTCAATATTCAGCCCGGAAGGCTGTAACGTGCCTAGTCGGAAGATGAGGTGCTGTTCCTCCAGTTTGCGTTGGGCTTCACTGGAACAATGCAGCAAGCCAAGGACAGACATGTGGGCAAGAGAACAGGGTGGAGTGTTAAAATGGCAAGCGACAGGGAGGTTTGGGTCTTTCTTGCGGACAGACCGCAGGTGTTCTGCAAAGCGGTCGCCCAGTTTGTGTTTGGTCTCTCCAATGTAGAGGAGACCGCATTGGGAGCAACGAATGCAGTAGACTAAGTTAGGGGAAATGCTAGTGAAATGCTGCTTCACTTGAAAGGAGTGTTTGGGCCCTTGGACGGTGAGGAGAGAGGAAGTGAAGGGGCAGGTGTTGCATCTTCTGCGTGGGCATGGGGAGGTGCCATAGGTGGGGGTTGAGGAGTAGGGGATGATGGAGGAGTGGACCAGGGTGTCCTGGAGTGAAAAATCCCTACGGAATGCCGCCAGGGGTGGGGTGAAGGGAAGATGTGTTTGGTGGTGGCATCATGCTGGAGTTGGCGGAAATGGCAGAGGATGATCCTTTGAATGCGGAGGCTGGTGGGGTGATAAGTGAGGACAAGGGGGACCCTATCATGTTTCTGGGAAGGAGGAGAAGGCGTGAGGGCGGATGCGCGGGAGATGGGCCGGACACGGTTGAGGGCCCTGTCAACGACCGTGGGTGGAAAACCTCGGTTAAAGAAGAAGGAGGACATGTCAGAGGAACTGTTTTTGAAGGTAGCGTCATCAGAACAGATGCGACGGAGGCGAAGGAACTGAGAGAATGGGATGGAGTCCTTACAGGAAGCGGGGTGTGAGGAGCTGTAGTCGAGGTAGCTGTGGGAGTCGGTAGGCTTGTAATGGATATTGGTGGACAGTCTATCATCAGAAATTGAGACAGAGAGGTCAAGGAAGGGAAGAGAAGTGTCAGAGATGGACCATGTGAAAATGATGGAGGGGTGGAGATTGGAAGCAAAATTAATAAATTTTTCCAGGTCCCGACGAGAGCATGAAGCAGCACCGAAGTAATCATCGATGTACCGGAGAAAGAGTTGTGGGAGGGGGCCGGAGTAGGACTGGAACAAGGAATGTTCCACATACCCAATAAAGAGACAGGCATAGCTGGGGCCCATGCGGGTACCCATAGCCACACCTTTTATTTGGAGGAAGTGAGAGGAGTTAAAGGAGAAATTGTTCAGTGTGAGAACAAGTTCAGCCAGACGGAGGAGAGTAGTGGTGGGTGGGGATTGTTCAGGCCTCTGTTCAAGGAAGAAGCTAAGGGCCCTCAGACCATCCTGGTGGGGGATGGAGGTGTAGAGGGATTGGACGTCCATGGTGAAGAGGAAGCGGTTGGGGCCAGGGAACTGGAAATTGTTGATGTGACGTAAGGTGTCAGAGGAATCACGGATGTAGGTGGGAAGGGACTGGACAAGGGGAGAGAGAAGGGAGTCAAGATAGTGAGAAATGAGTTCCGTGGGGCAGGAACAGGCTGACACGATCGGTCTGCCGGGACAGTCCTGTTTGTGGATTTTGGGTAGGAGGTAGAAGCGGGCCGTCCGAGGTTGGGCGACTATCAGGTTGGAAGCTGTGGGAGGAAGATCTCCAGAGGAGATGAGGTCAGTGACAGTCCTGGAAACAATGGCTTGATGTTCCCCGGTGGGGTCATGGTCCAGGGGGAGAGGTAGGAGCAAGCGTCTGCGAGTTGACTCTCAGCCTCCGCGAGCGAGTCAAAAACCCTTAATGTAATTGGCTTCGAAAACCCTTCACCATGTAATCGGCAAGACTTTAACTTCGCAGACAATTAACCCGTCGTTTTCTCTGTTTTGTGTTTCCCATCACTCAAGGACCGGGGGCTCCCAGAAGCGCACCTTGAAAATCGACTACATCCCTTACATGGACTCGATGGCGGAGCAGATCGGAGCCAAACTGGACATCAAGCGCCTCTTCCTCGCCGACCCACGCCTGGCGTATCAGATCTTCTTCGGCCCGTGCTCGCCCTATCAGTTTCGCCTGGTGGGACCCGGAAAGTGGGAGGGGGCCCGACAGACCATCCTGACCCAGTGGGACCGCGCCATGAAGCCGACTAAAACGCGCACTCTGGCCGGCCGTCAGGAGGACGCCACTCTGACGCTGCTGCTGAAAGCCATGGCGCTGCTGGTGCTCCTCTGTGCGGTGTTCTTCTACCTATAAATGCTTTTGGGGCGGGGTAAGGGGGGCTGTCGTGTGGCTGCTGAATTTCCTCTTCCTTCTCCAGTGTGGGTATCAATTCGGCCCGGAAGATGGGTGGGTAGGTGGGAAATCAGGCAGATAGTGTCGTTTCATTACGGCAAGGTAACGAGAAAACAACCCATCTGCTCGAATTATTAGCATAGGCGTTCGTCGGATTACCGAATTAATCATTGCAAATTCAGCTTAACCACTGGCAAAGCCAGCGATACTGCACTTTCCTCCTGTTACCCGTCCTCCTCGGTATTCAGTCCCTAACAAGGCGCTGAAACTGAATGTTCAGAGGGTCGTAAAACCCGACACATCGTACGAAAACAGAAACAGAAATAACTGGAAAAACTCAGCAGGTCTGGCAGCATCGGCGGAGAGGGAGCACCGTTGACGTTTCAAGTCCTCATGACCCTTCAACGGAACTAAGTAAAAATAGAAAAGGGGTGAGATATAAGCTGGTTTAAGAGGAGGGGGGTTTGTTGGGACAAGCAGCCGGTGATAGGTGGAGATAACCAAAAGATGTCACAGACAAAAGGGCAAAGAGGTGGTGATATTATCTAAAGCAATGTGCTAATTAAGAGTAGAAAGCAGGACAGACAAGGTGCAGATGGCTCTAGTGGGGCTGGGGGGAAATACTAAAAGGGCTAAAAGATAAACAATGGGTGGAAATACATTTAAAAATAACGGAAATAGGTGGGAAAAGGAAAATCTATATAAAAACAAAAAAGGAGGGGGAAGAAACGGAAAGGGGGTGGGGATGGAGGAGAGAGTTCAAGATCTAAAATTGTTGATTTTAAAATCCACCGATGCTGCCAGACCTGCTGAGTTTTTTCCCAGATATTTCTGTTTCTGTTTTTGTTTTGGATTTCCAGCATCCGCAGTTTTTTTTGCTTTTATCGATGCAACCCGGAACGACAAACAATAAAAACCTGGGATATAAGAGTACTGGCCCGAACTGCTTTTCTTTACCATAAAATGGAACACCGGTAAAAACCGGGAAATGAGGGTGCTTATCATGTTTCCCCCTTCTAAGAATGTCCCTTTTTCAGCAGCACCTATATATTATATATCTATATTTCAACCCGATACTTTTTGATATAGCCGCCAGATTTTCAGCCTTGACTTGACTCGATCCTTGATGCAGGTTGTGCGGAGATCTCGGAGAGAGATAGTCTCAAGCGTAATTGAGAAAGCAAAATTCTATCGTGCCTCTTTGTTGATGAAATATCAGGCTAATAATCCTTTCGATTCATGTGCACTCAGGCTTGGGGTGTTTCAACATGATAGAGCGGGGGCTTTTAAATATATGAGGGCGTCAGCATTGCTTCATGTAAACGCGAGAGGCGGTGGCGTAGTGGTAATACCACTGAACTTGAAGAGTTCAAATCCCAACCTGATACTTGGGTGAAGTTTAAGTTCAAGCCATGACATTGGGCATGTGAAGCTATTCTCAGCTATCGTAAGCTCTGAAGCTATCATCAATTGCCATGAAAACCCCTGAACTGCCCTTGAACAGATTGGCCCATGAAGTTATAGTGAAGAGTCTCAGCCACGTTATTGTGGGCCTGAAGTCACCTGTTAAAACGTTGCAAGCGTTGGGTCCACTTGCGCCCGTTTTGCGCCAGTGTCGGGACAGATTGGCGCGGGAACGTGTAGGTGCGCCAAGCTGATTCGGTGGGTAGCTTAGGACTCGAGGCTGCTGTGCACTGCTAATCGCTAAAACGGTGGAACCAAATGGGGGTCCCTGGTGTTAGTCCCTGTAAATGGACCGAATATCCGGCGCTCCGCGTAATAGGCTCCGACGCCACCTCTTCTGCCTCACCACACGAGGCGATCTTGTTCAGACCATTCATTGAGCCTTGCTGAAAGAAGACATTGTGTCCAAGGTTTTTGCCTTGAACTCATCAGGACAATAGCAAGAATACCAATCTCAGGGGAAGCAGCACCCTTTATGCTGTGCGAGAATAGAGTGCTGATTGGTTGGCAAGTGGACTCTGGTTAGAGGCGTTGCCGTGCACAATGCACCAGTTATTGGTGGCTGACAGTTAACTTCCAAGCATTGTTTGAAATGTTAACCCGGGCAGCTTGACTCTGGTTGGTCAAGGCGTTGCCCTGAGGAATGAACCAGCGAACGGCTGTCACTTATTTTGTTGAGCTGCAGCAGGCGCAATGTGTGCACCTGTCCTTTCTGTCTGCCCTGTGGATTCATACGGGCAGCCTGCAGTACATGCAAATGCACCCTACTGCAAGCCCGGCTGACTATCGTAAATTGGATGCCAGCAAGATTTGTAGCACGGTGAGGGTAATTTAGCAAGTGTTGTCCAGTCGCAGAATCCCATCTAAGGTGGGACACTGTGTTTTGAGTTTGGCCAGCACAGGGTGCTTGGGTGCAGTCTGTACCTTGCCCATTGCGAACAGCAGAAGGAGCATGCTGTTTGATCCGATATATCAGGGCCCTGACATTGGCATGTTTGCGATTGCCCTGATGAGTGAAAGGCAAAAAGCTTTGACACAATGTTTTTTTCAGCAATACTCAAGCTTTGTGCCACCACACGACAAGCCCATTAATTTCTAACGCCTGTGCATGAATCAGTTTTGGCGAGTGTTCGGGATCCATGGTGGGATCAGTCCAAAATTCCATGCCCGTTGCTGACCAGGGTTGTAAGTTGTGAACTGGTTCACTGAATTCAATGTGTTAACCTGTTTGCCTGAAGTAAGCTGGCTCTATATGTTTGATGGGAATAATCTTTAGTAACTCTGTTCAATGAACCCAACACTTGCCTTTGTAAGCAATGATTATAGTCTTTGCCTGTTAACTGGAATAATGTAATCTTCAAATAAAGCATATCATTGGATTCTGAATGGGCTGTTGTTGCTTTTTTCATAGTGTTGATGTTACATTTTCATTTTAATGCTTTCGTGGGATGTGGGTGTCACTGGCAAGGCCAGCATTTGTTGCCCATCCCTAATTGCCCCTTGACCTGAGTGACTAGCGGCGCCTTGTCAGAGGGCAGTTAAGTGCCAACCACATTACTGGGGGGTTTTGGACTCACAGTGGAACAGGCCAGGCAAGGACTTTAGATTCCCTTCCCAAAAGGGGATTTCAATGTCCTCGTGCATGAATCACAAAAGGTTATTGTGCGGGTACAGCAGTTAATTAGGGGAGTTAATAGAATATTATCACTTATTGTGAGGAGGATTGAATACATAAGTAGGGAAGTTATGCTTCAGTTATACAGAGAGGTGTCAGCTGTGGCTCAGTTCATGGCACCCTCGCCTTTGAATCAGAGGGTTGTGGGTTCATGTCCCACTCCCGGAAACCAAGAACTGTGATTGTACTCGAAAGAGTTGCAATCTGTGACTGTTGATAACTCGAAAGAGTTTCCTTCTAGTCTTTAAAGGTGTCAGCTGTGGCTCAGTTCATAGCACCCTCACCTTTGAATCAGAGGGTTGTGGGTTCATGTCCCACTCCCGGAAACCAAGAACTGTGATTGTACTCGAAAGAGTTGCAATCTGTGACTGTTGATAACTCGAAAGAGTTTCAGTTATACAGAGCACTAGTGAGACCACAACTGGAGTATTGTGTCCAATACTGGGCTCCTTATTTAAAGAAAGATGTAAATGCATTAGGAGCAGCTCAGAGAAGGTTTACCAGACTAATACCTGGAATGGGTGGGGTTGTCTTATGAGGAAAGGTTGGACAGGTTAGGCTTGTATCCGCTGGAGTTTGGAAGAGTGAGAGGCGACTTGATTGAAACATACACGATCATGAGGGGTCTTCACGGGGTGGATGCGAAGAGGATGATTCCTCTTGTTGGGGAATCTAGAACTAGGGGGTCACTGTGTAAAAATAAGGGGTTACCGGTTTAAGAGAGAGATGAGGAGAAATGTATTCCCACAGAGGGTCGGGAGTCTTTGGAACAAAGACAGAAAACATTGGAAAAACTCAGCAGGTCCGACAGCAGGAAAAAAACAAGAGTTAATGTTTCGAGTCCTTATGGCTCCTCTCTCCACAAATGCTGTCAGACCTGCTGAGCTCTTCCAACATTTTTTGGGGTTTTTTTATTTCAGATTTCCAGCATCTGCAGTATTTTGCTTTTTATCTTCGTGTATCTTTGGAACTCTCTTCCTCAAAAGGCAATGGAAGCAGAGCCTTTGAATATTATTAAGGCTGAGCGAGATGGATTCTTGATTAAAAAGGGGTTGAAATGTTATGGGGAGGAGGGAGGGTGGATTGTGGGATTAAGGTTACATTCAGATCGGTCATGACCTTATTGAATGGTGGAGCAGACTCGATGGGACGAATGGCCTATTTCTGCTCCTATATCATATGTTTTTTTATGAACCAGATGTTAACATTGGAAGACGGTCACTATTACTGAGACTAGCTTTCATTTTTTTTGAATTCATTCATGGGATGTGGGCGTCGCTGGCTGGGCCCAGCATTTATTGCCCATCCCTAATTTCCCCTTGAGAAGGCAGTGGTGAGCTGCCTTCTTGAATCGGTCCAGTCCATGTGGTGTAGGTACACCCACAGTGCTGTTTGGAAGGGAGATCCAGGATTTTGACCCAGCGACAGTGAAGGAACGGCCGATATATTTCCAAGTCAGGATGGCTTTTGGCTTGTAGGGCAAATTCCAGGTGGTGGTGTTCCCATCTACCTGCTGCCCTTGTCCTTCTAGGTGGTAGTGGGCGTGGGTTTGGAAGGTGCTGTCGAAGGAGCCTTGGTGAGTTGCTGCAGTGCATCTTGTAGATGGTACACACACTGCTGCTACTGTGCGTCGGGGGTGGAGGGAGTGAATGTTTGTAGATGGTACACACTGCTGCTACTGTGCGTTGGTGGTGGAGGGAGTGAATACTTGTGGATGGGGTGCCAATGAAGAGGACTGCTTTGTCCTGGATGGTGGCGAGCTTCTCGAGTGTTGTTGGAGCTGCACTCCTCCAGGTAAGCGGAGAGTATTCCATCACACCCTTGTCTAGTGCCTTGCAGATGGAGGACAGGCTTTGGGGAGTCAGGAGGTGAGTTACTCCTCATAGGATTCCTAGCTTCTGACCTGCTCTTGTAGCCACAGTATTTACATGGTTAGTCCAGTTCAGTTTCTGGTCAATGGTAACCCCCAGGATGTTGATAGTGGGGGATTCAGTGATGGTAATGCCTTTGAACGTCAAGGGGGCGATGATTGGATTCTCTCTTGTTGGAGATGGTCATTGCCTGGCACTTGTGTGGCGCGAATGTTACTTGCCACTTGTCAGCCCAAGCCTGGGTGTTCTCCAGGCCTGGTTGCATTTGGACATAGACTGCTTCAGCATCTGAATGCACATGCCACCAGCTACTGTGGTGGGTGTTTGAACCCATGTACCAAGAATATTAGCCTGGGGATGAACAGTCCAGTGAATGAGTACACAGCCACCATATACCCCACAACACGAAAGCATGTACACGCATTAGGAGCAGAAATTCAATGCGTGAGGGGAACATAAAATAAATTGATTCATCGTAGTCAGTGCAACTCAGTTGTAGGGCTCAGCATACAGCAGACCCCCCCAATAAGATTACAACGACATTGAGATAGTGTCCAGGACGAAATTGTACTCCCACCAAGATTCTGTATTTAAGACCGAGATCGATAGGTTCTTGATTGGTAAGGGGGTCAAAGGTTACGGGGAGAAGGCGGGAGAATGGGGTTGAGAAACTTATCAGCCATGATTGAATGGCGGAGCAGACTCGATGGGCCGAATGGCCTAATTCCTGCTCCTATGTCTTATGGTCTTAAATGCTGAGTTGTGGCAGAAAAACAAGGTGAGAAGTGTGTTTTTTCCCTCTGGCACCATGATCTGAAGGACCATTTCTTCGTTCCCTCTGGTGTAATATTGTGACGATCATTTCCCTGCAGGACTTGATATCGATAATTCATAGAGAGAATCGGGAAGCTTCCCCTTAGGGTAATTAGCTGATCATTGGTTTGTAGAACCATAGAACCATAGAACACTACAGCACAGAAAACAGGCCTTTCGGCCCTTCTAGTCTGTGCCGAAATATCATTCCGCTAGTCCCATTGACCTCCGCCCAGTCCATAACCCTCCAGACCTCTCCCATCCATGTATCTATCCAATTTATTCTTAAAACTTAAGAGTGAGCCCGCATTTACCACGTCAGATGGTAGCTCGTTCCACACTCTCACCACTCTCTGAGTGAAGAAGTTCCCCCTAAACCTTTCCCCTTTCACCCTAAAGCCATGTCCTCTCGGGTTTATCTCTCCTAATCTAAGTGGAAAGAGCCTACTCGCATTGACTCTATCTATACCCCTCATGTATTGAGTGTTCAGTTCAGCAATAAGATAACAGGCGTGTTGCTGACAAAAAGGACACACATTGTCGAACCTCTTCGCCTTGCACTCATCAGGGATAGATGCAAGAACAGCAAATTTTAAAGTCAACAACAATTTATACCGCGTGGGAAAAGGACACTGATCAATTGGCAAGTCAACTCTGAAAGGGCGAGACGATGCCATGGAGAATGCGTTAGGGGACCATTGTACCCCCATGGTCTAGTGTAGTTTTTATTTTTAATGTGCACCACTAGGGCATGTCCTTTCTGCTTGCACAGGGCGGGTCCTTGTGTCTGACTTTACGCTGCAATGCTCCATCAGGCAGGAAACTGTCCTCTGCAAGCAGGAAGAGCATGCCCAGGCATTGTGCCATTTCATTTGAATTAAACAAATGTCAGGAGGTCAATAGGTACCTAGTGCATTCTCCAGAGCCAGGCCTCGACCAATCAGGGTCGACTTGGCAACCTTTCAGTGTAAACCGCTGCTCCCTGTTGAAGCTTGCATCCGACCTGATGAGTCCAAGACAAAAAGATTCGACAGCAATGCTCAATCTCTGTAAAATAACGTGCCCTTTAGTTACTGTCAAAGATCCTTATGCTCTTCGTTGTGTCTCTCCATTTACCTATTCGTCAACACCGCTGGCAGACATGGGAAGGCAGCAGGAAACTGGTGGAGACGTTGACCAGACCACAATTGATCTGGTGACCTAATCAATTCCCTTCCTGTAACCAGGGACCACGTCGGTCCAAGGCTTGACTGAGCCTTTCGATCAGATTCGTACCCAGTATCTGAGTGTTGCCAGCAAGACCAGCATTTGTTATGCTGTTCACACCCGGTTAAATCCCTACGCTGAACTCACTTGGTCTTAAGAAAGTGTCAGTACGGTCTTGTTAAATGCAGAGTGTTTGTTGCTGTAATGTGCCCCTGTGCAGATGGGCCACAGCCTTTAAATGTCTTGTCTAAGGGCTCGAGCGTCGCATCAGTACTCATGGGGGATTAACTAATGGCTGGCTCAGAGTAAATATTTTATTAGTAGGGCTTCAAAAGTGAGCAGATCGGACCACAATTCCAGATCAGGTGCCTCCGAAATGCACAATGGACAAATGGACTCTTTCACCCTATGCTCCATTGGTCCTCCTCAGTCCGATGCTGAGACAGTCCAGAGTGAACACGAGCAACATGGAGCATCTAATGAGGTTTTTTTTCAATTTTGGCACCTCCGTAAGTTAACCCTCCACCGTGACAAAAGGGATGAAGTCTTATTCTGGTTGTCCCGGCTGAACTTCGGTGTCGCGGTGTGGCCTGAGAACTCGTGGCGCATTGGGTAGCATTCCTACCTCTGGGCCACAAGCTCACTTCAGGACTTGACGGACGGGTAAGTGAGCAGGAATGAAATGCTGCACCAAGTTGGACATCAAAGAAATGGAGCAGTGTCGATTTCCGCTAGGAGGAAGGACACTGTGACCACAGCACGCGACCACCCAGCGACTACGGTGCATTTGCAAAGCCACCAGGCTGTTACTCTAGAAGGCCCAAGCTAATGCTGTTGGGACAGGGATTCAACTCCTGCCAAATCCAATTAGTTAGCAAATCTGCAATTATAAGCTACAAAGTAATCACTGGTTGCTGTTAAAAAACACACGTAGTTCACTAATCCCTGTTGGGATCAAATATCCTGTATTTACCTGGTATGGCTTACTGCAGCTGTACTAGGCCTTGGTGAGACCACACCTGGAGTATTGGGTGCAGTTTTGGTCTCCTTACCTAAGAAAGAATGTACTTGTCATAGACGGAGGGCAGCGAATATTCGCCAGACTGATTCCTGGGATGGTAGGATTGTCGTATGAGGAGAGACTAGGCCGACTAGGCCCGTGTTCACTGGAGTTTAGAAGAGTGAGAGGGGATCTCAGTGAAACATAACAAATTGTGACAGGGCTGGACAGACCGGATGCAAGGATCACATTCCCTCTGGCTGGGGGTGGAGTATATAGATCAAGGGGTCACAGTCTCAGGATACAGGGTAGGCCATTGAGGACTGAGATGAGGAGAAACCTCTTCACTCAGAGAGCGGTGAACCTGTGGAATTCTCTACCACAGAAGGCTGTGGAGGACAAGTCATTGAATGTATTTAAGAAGGAAATAGGTAGACATCTGGACTCTAAAGGTGTCAAGGGGTATGGGGAGAGAGCGGGAGTGCGGCGTCGAGATAGAGGGTCAGCCATGATCATGTTGAAATGGGGAGCAAGTCCGAATAACCTGCTCTTGCTCCTATTTCCTATGTTTCTATGTATGTCTTGATGTTCTGTGCTTGTTTTGATGAAGTAGCTATATTGAGCTCATTCTTGGCCTTTTTAATATTGTTGTGCATTGTTTAATCAATCCAAAATGTCAATTGGTAGGTATGCTTTCTAATTGTCCTGTCCTGTTGTTGTTTCTGTACACGATATTAAGAAAATTAAAGGATTGTGGCCCCATAAATCGAATTTCATCCTCATCGTATTCAAGGGTCCAAAGCCCGAACCTAAGACCTGTCATTATTGTAAATTAATTGTTGATTACAGGACATTGGCACGGAAATTGCTGCACAATAAGCTGAATTAAGAGGAAGTTGGTGGTGAATTAAGTGGAGGCGATAGTGGTGATCTTTCAGGAATCACTGGAGTCAGGGAGGGTCCCAGAGGACTGGAAAATCGCTAATGTAACCCCCCCTGTTTAAGAAGGGAGTGAGGCAAAAGACGGGAAATTACAGGCCGATTAGCCTGACCTCGGTGGTTGGTAAGATTTTAGAGTCCATTATTAAGGATGAGATTTCAGAATTCTTGGAAGTGCATGGTAAAATCGGGCAAAGTCAGCATGGTTTCATCAAGGGGAGGTCATGCCTGACAAATCTGTTAGAATTCTTTGAGTAGGTTAGACAAAGGAGAGCCAATGGATGTTATCTACTTGGACTTCCAGAAGGCCTTTGACAAGGTGCTGCACAGGAGGCTGCTCAGTAAGATAAGAGCCCATGGTGTTAGAGGCAAGGTACTAGCATGGATAGAAGATTGGCTGTCTGGCAGGAGGCAGAGAGTGGGGATAAGGGGGTCCTTCTCAGGATGGCGGCCGGTGACTAGTGGAGTTCCGCAGGGGTCAGTGTTGGGACCACAACTTTTCACTTTATACATTAATATTCTAGATGAAGGAACTGAGGGCATCCTGGCTAAGTTTGCAGATGATACAAAGATAGGTGGAGGGACAGGTAGTATTGAGGAGGCGGGGAGGCTGCAGAAGGATTTGGACAGGTTAGGAGAATGGGCAAAGAAGTGGCAGATGGAATATAACGTGGGGAAGTGTGAGGTCATGCACTTTGGTAGGAAGAATAGAGGCATAGACTATTTTCTAAATGGGGAGAGAATTCAGAAATCTGGAGTGCAAAGGGATTTGGGGGTCCTGGTCCAGGATTCTCTTAAGATTAACTTACAGGTTGAGTCGGTAGTTAGGAAGGCAATTGCAATGTTGGCATTTATTTCGAGAGGACTAGAATATAAAAGCAGGGATGTGCTGCTGAGGCTTTATAAGGCTCTGGTCAGACCACATTTAGAATATTGTGAGCAGTTTTGGGCCCCGTATCTCAGGAAGGATGTTCTGTCCCTGGAGAGGGTCCAGAGGAGGTTCATGAGAACGATCCCAGGAACGAAAGGCTTAACATATGAGGAACATTTGAGGATTCTGGGTCTATACTCGATGGAGTTTAAATGGATGAGGGGGGGATCTGATTGAAACTTACAGAATACTGAAAGGCCTGGATAGAGTGGACGCGGGGAAGATGTTTCCATTAGTAGGAGAGACTAGGACCCGAGGGCACAGCCTCAGAATAAAGGGAAGACCTTTTAGAACAGGGATGAGGAGAAACTTCTTTAGCCAGAGAGTGGTGAATCTGTGGAATTCATTGCCACAGAAAGCTGTGGAGGCCAGGTCATTGAGTGTATTTAAGACCGAGATAGATAGGTTCTTGATTGGTAAGGGGGTCAGAGGTTACAGGGAGAAGGCGGGAGAATGAGGTTGAGAAACTTATCAGCCCTGATTGAATGGCGGGGCAGACTCGATGGGCCGAATGGCCTAATTTCTGCTCCTGTGTCTTATGGTCTTATGGTCTTCTAGGAAGACAGGGTGAGTGTAGATATTTATTTCAATCATGGGATGTGGGAGTTGCTGGCTAGGCCAGGATTTATTGCCGATCCCTAGTTTCCCTTTGAGAAGGTGATGGGTGAGCTGCCTTTTAAACCGCTGCAGTCCCAGTGGTGTAGGTACACCCACAGTGCTGTTAGGGAGGGAGTTCCAGGATTTTCTCCATGTGGTGTAGGTACACCCACAGTGCTGTTAGGGAGGGAGTTCCAGGATTTTGTCACTGTGGTGTAGGTACACCCACAGTGCTGTTAGGGAGGGAGTTCCTGAATTTTGACCCAGCGACAGTGAAGGAACGGCCGATATTTTTCCAAGTCAGGATGGTGACTGGCTTGGAGGGGAACTTTCAAGTTGTGGTTTTCCTTTGTTTCTGCTGCCCTTGTCCTTCTAGATGGCAGTGGTTGTGGGTTTGGAAGGTGCTGTCGAGGGAGCCTTGGTGAGTTCCTGCAGTGTGTCTTGTAGATGGTACACACGCTGCTGCTACTGTGCGTCGGTGGTGGAGGGAGTGAATGTTTGTGGATGTGGTACCGATCAAGCAGGGCTGCTTTGTCCCGGACGGTGTCGAGCTTCTTGAGTGTTGTGGGAGCTGCACCCATCCAGGGAAGTGGGGAGTATTCCATCACACTCCTGAACTTGTGCCTCGTTGACACAGGGATAGCTTTTTACTTTCATTTCAATTCTTTTATGGGATCTCTGGGCATCGTTGGCAAAGTGGGCATTTGTGGGGCTCTCACTGATTTCACGTGGAAGGAACATTTCAGAGGGCAGTTAAGGGTCAACCACATTGATGAGGATCTCGAGTCACATATCGGCCAGACCGGGACAGGCCGGAAGGTTTCCTTCCCGAAAGGGCTTATACTAGATTATTTTTTTTTTAATTATAGTAATAATGCTATGGTCACCACTAGTGACACGGGCTTTATTTTTGCATTGTATTAACTGAAGTTCAATTCAGGCGGAGTGGGTGGGTTTTGAACCCTTGGCCTCCCCGGAGAGCTAGCCTGGTCTACGCCACCAGCTGCCTGACCCACGCCACCAGCCGCCTGACCCATGGAGCGATGAGGCAAAGAGAGGGTTGGAAAATGATGACGGAGCATTCAATGTTTTTGGCGAGGAGTTGGTTGGGGTGTTGTCCTGAGGCAGTCCAGGGGTTCTCCCACAGGGAAAGCGGGGTGCACAATCGTGGTAGGTGATAAAACCTCAGGAGTGGAGTCTTATATCAGTTGAAAGATTGCGGGGTTGGATGTTGGCGTTTTGTCGCGCCTGCAGCAGCCCAGCCTCAGTAGTCCAGACCACGGCGGCTCAGCTCTTATCTAAAAGCACACCGAGCTCATCAACTGCCCTGCGTTGGCATTCTCTCATCTACGTGTTATGCTGGGCAAGCAGCAAGCCCCCCCTTTAGGTGGGAGGTGTGGGGCGGGAGAGGGGGGACAACCTCACCTTTTGTTGATGGCTGTGAAGGGCAGCCCACCAGGTCCTGCCACGCGCTGCCAAGTGACCTTGCCGCCTGTTGCCAAGCTGCCGCAGTGCACCCTGGCCTACAGGAGGTGTCGCCATTTCCTTCCGTCGCCAACCGTCCACTCCCAGCGCCCCCCCAGCCACAATAACGGGGGCAACGACTGGGAGGAGGGTAGGGGGCGAGTTGGTGGGAAGCCCGGCTTCTCAGCATCGTTGGTAACCATAACGCGAAAGGGCATCAAAGAAGGACAACGATGGCCAGAAGAATCCACAAGACCATCCCCTCCGGGACACCCTGCTGCCCTCCATCATCACCCCCCCAACACCTGATCTCCTTCCCACGGCACCTTCCCATGCAATCGCAGAAGGCGCAACATCTGCCCCATTACCTCCTCCCTCCTCACCGTCCAAGAGTCCAAACACGCTTCACTTGCACCTCCTTGAAATTGGTCCACTGCATCCACAATGTGGCCTCCTCTACATTGGACAGACCAAACGCAGACTGGGTGACCCGCTTTGCTGAACACCTTCGGTCTGTCCGCTAGCATGACCCCGACCTCCCTGTCGCTGTCCATTTCAACACTCCCACCCTGCTCTCATGCCCACATGTCCGTCCTTGGCTTGCTGCATTGTTCCAGTGAAGCTCAACGCAAACTGGAGGAACAGCACCTCATCTTCCGACTAGGCACTTTACAGCCTTCCGAGCTGAATATTGAGTCCAACAACTACAGATCATGGACTCTCTCCCCCATCCCCACCCCCTTTCCGATCGCCCCCTTTTTCAATATTCATATTTCAATTTTTATTCTTTCATTTTTTAATTTCTATTTTTTACCCACTTATTTTTATTTATTTTCATTTTATTCATTGTTTCTTCCCAACCTTTTATCCTGTTTTCAATATGTTTTCCCACCACTGTCCCCTCCCCCCACTCTACCCCCACTCTACCCCCACAAGGGCCACCTACCACCTCTTCATGTTGCTCTTTCCAGAGTCCTTACCCTTCCCCTGTTATTATCACACTCTGCTTTCTGGCCTTAACGCCGCCATTAGCACCTCCTTTAGCCATTACCGCTATCCTTAACACCCTCTTTGTCCTTTAGCCCATGACACCTTTGTCAACATCTCCTCGGCCTCCACTTCTATCCAGCTTCACCTGCTCCAGCCCCCTGAAACAGTGGGGAGAATTTTCTCCCCATTGAGGGGGGGCGGCTGGTTGGGTGGGAGTGGGCGTGAGCAGCCCATGGCCACCCGCGATTGGCTGCGCGCCGCCATTTTGCCTGGGCGCGCCAAACAAGGCCCAACCGAGCCTGAGGTGGGCCTGGAAGTGCTGAGGGGAGATTCGGGGCCCGTGCTCTTTCACGACTGCCCCGGAAATAGTGCAGCAACCTCCCTGAGGCACGGAGCTGCCTCAATGGGGCGGGGGGGGTGACTTTGATTTTGAAAACTTTGAATAGAGGGAAACGATATTTAAGACACGTCCCCTCAGGTGACAGTGTCGCATGAGCTGAGACATTTCTATTAGAACCATAGAACCATAGAGCACGACAGCGCAGAAAAATAGGCCATTCGGCCCTTCCAGCCTGTGCCGAAATATTATTCCGCTAGTTCGTTTTACCGTAAAGTCTTCATTAATGTTTTAAAACCTGCATGAAACCCCTTCCCGTCCGTGGATGAGGTTTGGTGATAAGTGCAAAAGCCAACTAGTCTCTTTGCCTGCCCGCCAACCTTAAGGCTGGACGGGCAGCTCAGTTAATTGTTTTAATTTGTACTCAAATGGCCTGAATGGGCCTTTGACAGTTCGGTGGGTGAGGGTGCAGACCTCATAGCAACAACAGAAATACCTGGAAAAACTCAGCAGGTCTGGCAGCATCGGCAGAGAAGAGCACAGTTGACCTTTCGAGTCCTCATGACCCTTCAACAGAACTAAGTAAAAATAGGAAAGGGGTGAAATATAAGCTGGTTTAAGGTGGGTGGGAGGTGTCGTTAGGACAAGCAGCCAGTGATAGGTGGAGATAACCAAAAGATGTCACAGACCAAAGGACAAAGAGGTGTTGAAGGTGGTGATATTATCTAAAGGAATGTGCTAATTAAGAGTAGAAAGGACAGACAAGGTACAGATAGCTCTAGTGGGGGTGGGGTGAAATAATACTGAAAGGGCATAAAAGGTAGAGATAAACGATGGGTGGAATATATTAAAAATAATAGAAATAGGTGGGAAAAGAAAAATCTATATAAATTATTGGGAAAAAACAAAAAGGAGGGGGAAGAAACGGAAAGGGGGTGGGGATGGAGGAGATCTAAAATTGTTGAACTCAGTATAGAGGAAACCGCATTGGGAGCAATGAATGCAGTGGACTGAGTTGAGGGAAATGCAAGTGAAATGCTGCTTCACTTGAAAGGAGTGTTTGGGCCCTTGGACGGTGAGGAGGGGGGAAGTGAAGGGGCAGGTGTTGCATCTTCTGCGTGGGCATGGGGAGGTGCCATGGGAGGGGGTTGAGGTGTAGGGGGTGATGGAGGAGTGGACCAGGGTGTCACGGAGGGAACGATCCCTACGGAATGCCGCCGGGGTGGGGTGAAGGGAAGATGTGTTTGGTGGTGGCATCATGCTGGAGTTGGCGGAAATGGCAGAGGATGATCCTTTGAATACGGAGGTTGGTGGGGTGATAAGTGAGGACAAGGGGGACCCTATCATGTTTCTGGGAGGGAGGAGAATGCACGGGAGATGGGCCGGACACGGTTGAGGGCCCTGTCAACGACCGTGGGTGGAAAACGGTAGTTTCAGAGGTCAGTGCGCCAGACAACAAGAGTACCACCCTTGTCAGCGGGCTTGATGACAATGTTGGGGTTGGACCTGAGAGAACGGAGTGCAGTGAGTTCAGAGAGAGACAGATTAGAATGGGTGAGAGGAGCAGAGAAATGGAGACGGCTAATGTCACGCCGAGAGTTCTCAATGAAAAGATCAAGTGAAGGTAAGAATCCAGAGGGAGGGGTCCAGGTGGAGGGAGAATATTGGAGGTGGGTAAAAGGATCCGTTGATCGGGGAGAGGACTCCTGCCCAAAGAAGTGAGCACGGAGACGAAGACGGCGGAAGAAGAGTTCAGCATCATGCCGAGCCCGAAATTCATTGAGATGAGGGCGTAAGGGTATGAAACTAAGTCCTTTGCTGAGCACTGAACGTTCAGCATCGGAGAGGGGAAGGTCAGGGGGTATGGTGGATACGCGGCTGGGGCTGGGATTGGAAGATGGGGGTGGGGACGGAGGGACAAGCAGGGGTGGAGGGTCCCAGATGGGTGTTGGTGTCGATGAGTTGTTGGAGCTTGCGTTCCTTGGCACTTGAGAGAAAGGGAAAAAGCTCCTTGTTGAGGCGTCGGATGAGGCGAAGAATAAAGTGAAACTGGGGGCACGGGCAGCTTTGGAAAAGGGGCGCGGCGGAGCTGCTGGAGGGAGAGGTCGAGCGTGTTCACGTGGCGGCGCATGGCACTGAGTGTGGATCTCAGAATGCGACGGGAACAGCAGCCCGAGGAGCGTCGTATGTCCCGGAGATACCCGTGATCCTGGGGTGGGTTCGAAACATGAGGGATGGAACCTCAGCTGAAATCCAGGTGGGGTGAGTCGGAGACAGAGACAGTCACTGAGAAAGGAGATATGGTCATGGGGCACCACGGGTAGCAATGCCAGTAATTGTGGGCTCTCGCCTGTGGAGACAACGCTGCAGTTAAATGTCGACCCAGATGGGAAATAGGAGTGGGTTTTTTTTTTTGGCTTCCAAGTGTTAACCTTATCCATAGACGTATAGCGAGCATTTTATGAGCAGGTAGAGCGGTCAATCGCTGAATGTAAGTCTTGATTCATTCCAAGCTGTTGTGAGCCAGAAGGCTAATCTCTTATCTATCGAATCTACCTCTTAGTTCTGTTGAAGGGTCACGAGGACTCGAAACGTCAACTAGTGCCCCTCTCCGCCGATGCTGCCAGACCTGCTGAGTTTTTTCCCAGGTGTTTCTGTTTCTCTTTCAATTTGATAATGGTCCATCTCTTCCTCGATGTCACATTTACACCCTGGGTCCATACCCCTTGACCCTATTGCCTAATAGGAAAAAGACCTTTCCGGTCTCAGTCTCAAAAGCTTCGATTCACCCAGCAAGCCTTTCAGCGTTCCTAAACAATGATCGCTGACTTCCCTAGGCTCATGTGATCCTCAGTGTGAGTGAATTCTAACCGGGACTAAAGGCGGGAGGACAGAAGTAGAAATGTGCAATGAGCTCCCTTGGGAAGGAGAAACGGAAGAGCATTTCACGTTAAACGGAAAATACTCGCAGTGTTAAAGTAAGGCGATTTGCAATTCTTCGGCAGAAGAGGCCTGCATTCATATAGCGCCTTTGGCGACCTTAGGGCGGCCAAAGTGCTTCAAAAACCAATGAAAAGAAGTCGCCAAAGACGGATTGTGGCAGCCAACAGAGGTTTTTTTTAAAAATTCATGTACAGGATGTGGGTGTCGCTGACTAGGTCGCATGTATTCCACATCTCTATTTACCCCTTGAGAGGGTGGGGGGTGAGCTGCCTTCTTGAACTGCTGCAGCCCAGGTGGTGTAGGTGCACCCACGGCGCTGTTAGGGAGGGAGTTCCAGGATTTTGTCCGTGTGGTGTAGGTACACCCACAGCGCTGTTAGGGAGGGAGTTCCAGGATTTTGTCCGTGTGGTGTATGTACACCCACAGTGCTGTTAGGGAGGGAGTTCCAGGATTTTGAACGTGTGGTGTAGGTACACCCACGGCGCTGTTAGGGAGGGAGTTCCAGGATTTTGTCCCTGTGGTGTAGGTACACCCACAGTGCTGTTAGGGAGGGAGTTCCAGGGTTTTGTCCCTGTGGTGTAGGTACACCCACAGCGCTGTTAGGGAGGGAGTTCCAGGATTTTGTCCCTGTGGTGTAGGTACACCCACAGTGCTGTTAGGGAGGGATTTCCAGGATTTGGTCCCTGTGGTGTAGGTACACCCACAGTGCTGTTAGGGAGGGAGTTCCAGGATTTTGTCCCTGTGGTGTAGGTACACCCGCAGCGCTGTTAGGGAGGGAGTTCCAGGATTTTGACCCAGCGACATTGAAGGAACGGCCGAAATACTTCCAAGTCAGGGTGGTGAGTGGCTTGGAGGGGAACTTTCAAGTTGTGGTTTTCCTATGTGTCTACTGCCCTTGTCCTTCTAGATGGTAGTGGTTGTGGGTTTGGAAGGTGCTGTCTAAGGAGCCTTGGTGAACTCCTGCAGTGCATCTTGTAGATGGTACACACACTGCTGCTACTGTGCGTCGGTGGTGGAGGGAGTGAATGTTTGTGGATGGGGTGCCAATCAAGCGGGACTGCTTTGTCCTGGACGGTGTCGAGCTTCTTGAGTGTTGTGGGAGCTGCACTCATCCAGGGAAGTGAAGAGTATTCCATCACACTCCTGACTTATGCCTTGTAGATGGTGAAGGGTCAGGAGGTGGGTAACTCTCTGTAGGATTCACAGCCTCTGACCTGCTCTTGTAACCACAGTATTTATATGGCTGGTCCAGTTAAGTTTCTGGTCAATGGTAACCCCCAGGATGTTGATAGTGGGGGAATCAGTGATGGTAATGCCATTGAACGTCAAGGGGTGATGGTTGGAATCTCACTTGTTGGAGATGGTCATTGCCTGGCACTTGTGTGGTGTGAATGTTACTTGCCACTTGTCTGCCCAAGCCTGGATGTTGTCCAGGTCTTGCTGCATTTGGACATGGACTGCGTCAGTATCTGAGGAGTTGTGAATGGTGCTGAACATTGTGCAGTCATCAGCGAATATCCCCACTTCTGACCTTCTGATGGAAGGAAGGTTATTGTTGAAGCAGCTGAAGATGGCTGGGCCGAGGACACTACCCTGAGGAACTCCTGCAGTGATGTCCTGGAGCTGAGAGGATTGACCTCCAACAACCACGACCATCTTCCTTTGTGCTAGGTATGACCCAAACCAGCAGAGAGTTTTCCCCCTGAGTCCCATGGACTCCAGTTTTGCTGGGGCTCCTTGATGCCACTCGGTCAAATGCTGCCTTGGTGTCAAGGGCAGTCACTCTCACCTCACCTCGGGGGCTCAGCTCTTTTGTCCATGTTTGAACCAAGAGTGTAACACATCAATGGTGGACATCATGATGCCTCTGTGTGACCAGATAATTATTTGCAATGTTATTGGTTGAGGGGTAATTTCACCTAAATATGAATTTATGAATATCCCTCACACTTGAGAAACGTTTGAGGACTCTGGGTCTATACTCGATGGAGTTTAGAAGGATGAGGGGGGATCTGATTGAAACTTACAGAATACTGAAAGGCCTGGATAGAGTGGGACGCGGGGAAGATGTAGTAGGAGAGACTAGGACCCGAGGGGCACAGCCTCAGAGTAAAGGGAAGACCTTTTAGAACAGAGATGAGTAGAAACTTCTTTAGCCAGAGAGTGGTGAATCTATGGAATTCATTGCCACAGAAGGCGGTGGAGGCCAGGTCATTGAGTGTATTTAAGACCGAGATAGATAGGTTCTTGATTGGTAAGGGGGATCAAAGGTTACGGGGAGAAGGCGGGAGAATGGGGTTGAGAAACTTATCAGCCATGATTGAATGGCGGGGCAGAATCGATGGGCCGATTGGCCTAATTTCTGCTCCTATGTCTTGTGGTCTTATTAGTTATTTTCACCTCGGAGGGTAGAAGAGTCGCACCGATAACTATTTAGACGTTAGAGCAAACATTTGGACATTGAAACCCGCGTTGCACGGAGTAATATTTCTACAGATGTGCACTACAAATCTGTGTTGAGCTGTCACGTTTTGCACGGGACAAATTTGGAATCAGGCCGTTGGTTGCAAAATGACACTTGGGCGGAGACACAGAGTGGGTGCAATCGATGTGTTTATTCCCAATGAAGCCAGCGGTTTGGAACTTCGGATGGGCCGCAGATGTGATTCGTCAGCTGCGCCCAAATAAAATTCTGCCGCCAGATGTCTTTAACCGGCGCCAGTCCCGCTAGTCATAGAAGCTGCTAGGCTAATTTTGATTGGTTATACTAATTTTGCAATACCATGTTCTTTTGTCAGACTATTTTTCTTGCGTTGATCGGGATCGAAGTTTGGCTTTTTCAGTCTTCGCGTCCAACCGACTGGGGGTAAAAACATTAACCTTGGGCCTGATCGCGAGAGGATCCCAAGTTGCAGCGGGCGCTTGTTACACGAGCGGCCAATGGCCATTCCAATTGCCGACCTCTAAATCTACATCTGGGCAGCGAGTATAACTGAAGGCCAGAGGGATACTGCTCTGTCGCACAGAACAAATTCTACCCCCAACCCTTCCCCACCCCCCCCACCTCCCACCAGCCCCCAATATCTTCACGGGTCATCCAAATACAGTACGTAAAAATAGCGTCCATTTAAAAAGGAGTATCATCATCGATAGCTTCGATATGTGTCACGTCGTCGAGAAGTCTTTCTCGCACGTAAATCCTGTATTCTGTGGGCGGGAGAAAGATCGTGTTAATAGAGTTGTAGACAGAATTGTTTAGAAACATAGGAAATGGAAGCAGGAGTGGGTCATTCGGCCCTTTGAGTCTGCTCCGCCCTTCAATAAGATCATGGCTCATCCCCTATTTCAACGCCATCGTTCACCCATACCCCTTGACACCTTCGGAGTCCAGAAATCTATCTATTTCCTTCTTAAATATATTCAGCGTCTCGGCCTCCACAGCCTCCTGTGGTGGAGAATGGCACAGGTTCACTACCCTCTGAGTGAAGAGGTTTCTCCTCATCTCAGTCCTAAATGGTCTACCCCAATATCCTGAGTTTGTAACCCCTCCTTCTAGAATACACACCCCCTCCCAACCCACTCAAGAGGAAATATCATCCCTGCATCCAGCCTGTCTAGCCCTGTCAGAATGTTATATGTTTCAATGAGATCTCCTCTCATTCTTCTAAGCTCCAGTGAATAAAGGCCTAGTCTTCAAACACAACGTACAAAGAATTATAGCCAGTTTGATTAAAACATAACATGAAATAAAAACATTTTTCAAAAACTCATTTTAGGTGGATGTAACCATCGTTGACCATCCAGGGTTTTGACCCAGCCGACAGTGAAGGAACGGCCGATATATTTTCAAGTCGGGATGGTGAGTGACTCGGAGGGGAACTTCCAGGTGGTGGTGTTCCCCATGTGTCTGCTGCCCATGCCCTTCTAGGCGGTAGAGTTGACGGGTGTATTTTTTTTTTGGAACTTTCGTGGGATGTAGACATCGTTGGCACGGCCAGAAAGTGTTGCCAGTCTCTAATTGCCCAACCTTGCTCGGGCGCTTCTGAGGGCAGTTAAGAGTCAACCACATCCCTGTGTGTCTGGAGTCACATGTAGGCAAAGACGCCAGACTTCCTTCCCTAAAGGACATCGATGAACCAGGTGGGATTTTCCGGCAATCGACGACAGTTTCATGCCAAGCTTTATCTTCCTGATTTGTTAACCGAACTAAAATTCAACCAGCGTCTGTGACGGGATTTGATCCGATGTCCCCAGAGCGTTGCCCTGGGTCTCTGCGTTGCTAGTGCCACCACCACAGTACACCAGCTCCCCTAGGAGGTGCTGTCGAAGGGGCCTTGGTGAGTCACTGCAGTGAACAAAGAACAAAGAAAAGTCCAGCACAGGAACAGGCCCTTCGGCCCTCCAAGCCTGCGCTGATCATATTGCCCGTCAAACTAAAACATTTTGCATTTCCAGGGTCCGTATCCCTCTATTCCCATCCTATTCATGTATTTGTCCAGCTGCCTCTTAAACACCACTATCGTACCTGCTTCCACCACCTCCTCTGGCAGCGAATTCCAGACACTCACTACCCTCTGCGTAAAAAACTTGTCCCTCACATCCCCTCTATAGTTTTCTCCTCTCCCCTTAAATCAATGCCCCCCTAGTAATTGACTCTTCCACCCTGAGAAAAAAGCTTCTGACTATCTACTCTGTCCATGCCACTCATCATTTTGTAAACTTCTATCGAGTCGCCCCTCAATCTCCTTCGCTCTAGTGAGAACAATCCGAGTTTCTCCAACCTCTCCTCATGGTTAATAACCTCCAGACCCGGCGGCATCCTGGTAAACCTTCTCTGCACTCTCTCCAACGCCTCCATATCCTTCTGGTAATGTGGCGTCCAGAATTGCACGCAATATTCCAAGTGTGGCCTAACCAAGGTTCTATACAGCTGCAGCATGACTTCCCAGCTTTTATACTCAATACCCCTGCCGATGAAGGCAAGCATGCCATATGCCTTCCTGACTACCTTACCCACCTGCGTTGCCACTGTGTGGGACTGGGGGCGGGGGGGGGTCTGAAATGCATTTGTTTCAATGCGAGAAGTATAATTCCACTGGAAGGGACAAGGCAGCGCATCTTGTCGATGGTACACACACTGCTGCCACTGTGCGTCGGTGGTGGAGGGAGTGAATGTTTGTGGATGGGGAGCCAGTCAAGCGGGATTCTTTGCTCCGAATGGCGTTGAGCTCCTTGCAGGATGACCAGCCACTGGCCTACAGTGGAGGTCACACCCTAAGAGTGAACTTGGTCCTCTCGTCGCAACATATGCGATGCAAAGTAGGGGAAGTAATAAAGACATGGACAGAAAGTATCCATCTTACCACGTTTGGTCTTGCAAGTCTTCGGCTTTCTGAAGTAATACACGGAAAGGACCAGAATCATGAGGAGTATCAGCGTAGCTAAGAACCAGCCAACGATTTTCTTCACATTCGGGGAGGCTACAATGACATTGAGAGAGAAAGAAAACAACGTGGGTCATTTTTGACTGTATCAGTTTCATTGTTTATTTGACGCCAAACACATTGAACACAATTGCATCCATGCATCTGTCTCTTGCATAAGGTCCCTCGGCCGCCATTGCTGCGATCAGTTGTGTATAGGAGGTGGAAGACGTTAGAAGCTTTATCAGTTAATGTGCTGAGATGGTGTGATGGTCATTCTCCATCTGCACATCCCTCTTGATCATCTCATTGGTCGACCTCAGTTCCCTTCAACAACAGCACGGGGGTACTCGGAGTGTGTGATACACTTAGTGCTCACCTTGTCAGCACTTTAAGCAATGCACATCCAAGCAAAATTGGCCATTGCACTTGCTAACCATCTCCCCCATTATAGGTTCTTCGCGGCTACCGTACGAAACAACTAGACTCTAGAGTGCCTAATCGAGAGGGCAGTGTGTGTCGGGGTGAGTGTGTGTGTGTGGGGGGGGAGTGAGTGTGTGTGTGTGTGTGCGTATATATGAGGGAAGTGTGTGTGTGTGAGAGAGAGAGGGAGGAGTGATTGTGTGTGTGAGTGTGAGGGATGTGTGTGTGTGTGTGTATGTGAGGGAGAGAGAGAGGGCATGTGAGTGTGTGTGTGCACGTGCATGCATGTGAGGCATGAGTGTGTGAGGGTTGAGTGTGTGTGTGTGTGTTTGTGAATGAGAGGGGTGTGTGTGTATCTGTGTCAGTGAGGGGTGAGTGAGTGTGTGACTCAGTGGTGAGTGTGTGTGTGTGCATGTGCATGCATGTGAGGGTGTGTGTTTATGTATGTGCGTGTGTGTGTGTGTGTGCGCATGTGTGTGTGTGTGTGAGTGAGGGGTGAATGTGTGTGTGAGAGGGTGTGTGTAAGGGTTGTTTGAGTGAGTGTGTGAGTGAGGGGTGTGTGTGTGTGAGAGAGAGAGAGAGAGAGAGAGAGGCGTGTGAGTGTGTGTGTGAGGGGTGAATGTGTGTGTGAGAGAGAGAGAGAGAGAGGCGTGTGAGTGTGTGTGTGAGGGGTGAATGTGTGTGTGAGAGAGAGAGAGAGAGAGAGAGAGGCGTGTGAGTGTGTGTGTGAGGGGTGAATGTGTGTGTGAGAGAGAGAGAGAGAGAGAGGCGTGTGAGTGTGTGTGTGAGGGTGAATGTGTGTGTGAGAGAGAGAGAGAGAGAGGCGTGTGAGTGTGTGTGTGAGGGGTGAATGTGTGTGTGAGAGAGAAGAGAGAGAGAGAGGCGTGTGAGTGTGTGTGTGAGGGGTGAATGTGTGTGTGAGAGAGAGAGAGAGAGGCGTGTGAGTGTGTGTGTGAGGGGTGAATGTGTGTGTGAGAGAGAGAGAGAGAGAGGCGTGTGAGTGTGTGTGTGAGGGGTGAATGGTGTGTGAGAGAGAGAGAGAGAGAGAGAGAGGCGGGTGATGTGTGTGTGAGGGGTGAATGTGTGTGTGAGAGAGAGAGAGAGAGAGAGGCGTGTGAGTGTGTGTGTGAGGGGTGAATGTGTGTGTGAGAGAGAGAGAGAGAGAGAGAGGCGTGTGAGTGTGTGTGTGAGGGGTGAATGTGGTGTGTGTGAGAGAGAGAGAGAGAGAGAGAGGCGTGTGAGTGTGTGTGTGAGGGGTGAATGTGTGTGTGAGAGAGAGAGAGAGAGAGAGAGGCGTGTGAGTGTGTGTGTGAGGGTGAATGTGTGTGTGAGAGAGAGAGAGAGAGAGGAGAGAGAGGGTGTGAGTGTGTGGTGTGAGGGGTGATGTGGTGTGTGAGAGAGGAAAGGGAGAGGGTGATGTGAGTGTGTGAGGAGTGAATGTGTGTGTGAGGAGAGAGAGGAGAGAGAGGGTGTGAGTGTGTGAGGGTGTGTGTGTGTGAGTGAGTGTGAGAGAGAGGGGGTGTGTGTGTGTGTGAGGGGTGGTGTG